>NC_088229.1:46928789-47009864 GCF_036934945.1 Oncorhynchus masou masou | reverse complement strand
GTTTATGGAAAAGTGGTTATTTCTGTAGTTCAATTGCTGCAACTTGCTGAAAATTGTCCCTGTCTCTGCCAGTCTGCATATCTGTCCCCAGTTCTGCTGTCTGTGTGCCATCTGCCCTAACAGGGGCTAAAATCTTATATCATCTTTGGAGGGTACAATTACATGACATTTTCTCAAGAGCAATTCCTGAGGGGCACACCAAAAGTAGTGCTGTAACAACATAGCCTACGTTGTAATATGTTAAATGTATATTGAGGAACCATCATCACTACTACTGGATAATTGATAGGTACAGTAGTTAACTGAAGGGTTGTCCCAACTTGTTCAAATCATTATAATACTACTACTACTAATAGTTATAGCAGTGTTCTTTATCAGTCCAGTATGTATGCAGATATATGTACTTACAACCAGCCTTTCATCATTTATTTCAACGTGTTACAACGTGAAATCGCCTCTATTCCATTCAAAGGAGGACCAAACTACATCTCCAATAATGCAATGCCAGCACAGAGGTGTCCAGCAAAGCTAATCGTCTCCATCCAGAAAGGCTTCCTAGCTGGCAACAGTAGCACTTTTAGCACTCTTTAATAACAACAATATATATACTCAGAAATATACTCAGGGGGTCGCAATCTTTTGAAACTTAAAAACGCGCTATTAAGTGTCTATAATCAGCATAAGTGCTTTCACTGCGTTCATTCATATTATTGAAATTACAGAGATATGTTTACAGTGATATAGGGGGGGGGGGGGGGAATCATGTTTTTCCCAGGATAGGGGGGTTGTGTGTCCCCTGGGATTTCTGCCTATGCACGTGATATCTCCTCACACACGTGGTTGATTGAAGCACGAACTGATTTGTGTTGATGGCAATTACCATATAAATTCAAAGATGAAGAAGGAGGGATGACTAGAAATGATTCAGTTGACTGTTTTATGTGTGGATAAATTGTCGGAGTAGAGGAATTTGTGTAATTCAGGTAAAAAAATAACGCAATGTTTAATATCACAGGACAAATTAGCTAGCAAGTTAACTCGCTAAATTGTCATACATGTTTCATGCTTTTTGGCCTGTCCCCAATATAATGCCATGGGTCACATATTTTGTTTTGATATTTTAACCTGCGTGTCTTTATTGCGTCTGCAAGCACGCAGCTGGTATGTTTATAATGAACTTTATCTGTCGAAAATGGAAATTGAGGTTTGAGGTCTTGTGGTGGCTTGAATGAGAAAGGAGATCATCCTTTAGTGAGGAGGTCTGAAATGATTGAAATGATTCTGTATGGTTTGAGTGGTATGGGGTAGTTTCACTTTGTCCCACTCCGGGATGGTGCTTTTTACCATAGTCAAGCTACCTTCGCGTTTTATGTCCATTTGGGATCCTGTGTATGCTTTAGATTTTTGCCGTGTTTTTTGTCCACTTGGGGAATGGGAGATATGGGTCCGGAAACTTTTTTTTAGTTGTTTCCAGTGATTTGTGTCCTCCGAAGTTGGTGTAACTGCTCCAGTGTTTGGGTTAGGGGTTAGGTTTAGGGTTAGGGGGGTCAGGGTTAGAAAGTTAGGGTCAGGGTTAGAGGGTCAGGGTTAGAGGGTTAGGGTTCTAGGTTTGAATCGGTTGATCCACTTCCATCTCTGACATGTGGAAACCGGAGGGGGGGAAGGGAGGGAGGGGGTGCACTCCACTCATATGCGCTTAGGGTTAGGGGGTGAAAGATTAGTGGAATCTGTGTGGGTAGCTGGACAGGTAGGATGACTGACAGTGAAGGTGAACAGGTCACGTGTCAGGTGACAGGAATGGATGAGACTGAGGCAGGAATTCCTTTAACCATAAAGTGGTATATTTACTGAGTAGTGTGGATTCATGGACGCACAGAACTTCTGGGTCAGATGGAGTTAAGGAAGAGAAAGCAGCGAGATCAGGCGATGGCAATTTCCTCCTTTTATGGAGTTGAGATCTGTCGGACATTTCCACCTGACCTAATTAAAGCGCCCCTGGCCCAGCTGAGTAAATGGCAATGAATTAAAGGATTTTTTCAATCAACTCCATGGGCCTTTTCTACAGCCACCCCGGAAATTTGTTAAATTCCACACTCCTCAAAAGGCTCATTGCTCCCCGTCCTCTGTCATCTCAGGGAGAGGAATTAGTCAGGCAACTGGCCGGATATATGTCCGGTTCTTCACCTGGATCTCCACTGATCTAACGCGACCATCGGTCCCAGGCATGGTCTTAGTTATACGGCCCACCGGCCAGGAGGCTCGAGGCAGCAGAGGGTCCACCATCATTACTACTTGGCCAGTTTCCAGGCTGGCCATTTCTCTCCGCCATTTCCCTCTGTGCTGTAGACTTGGTAGGTATTCCCGAATGAATCGGGCCCAAAAATGGTCAGCTAAGATTTGGCTGTGTTGCCACCGGCGTCTGCCTATGAGGTTGGTATCAGCATACATGGCTTGAGGAAGTGACGCATCTCGGCGTCCCATTAAGAGCATATTCGGTGTGGTGGATCGGGGTCAGCGATGTCTGCAGAGTGATATCCCAAGGGTTTGGAATTCAGAATCCCTTCCACCTCTATCAGGACGGTCCTCAAGACAGTTTCAGTGACAGTTTGGTCCCCTAGTACGACTCGTAAGGCCGTCTTTACAGATTTGATCTTCTCGCTCCCATGTTCCTCCAAAATGAGGAGCGCCTGGAGGGTTAAATTTGAATGAGATTTGTTGGTCCATCAGCTGAATCTGGAGGCTGGGTTCCATGGCTTGGAAGGCTTCCTCCAACCTGGCTTCTCCTGCCTTGAAGTTCGTACCTCTGTCAGCCAGGATCTTGTAGGGTTTCCCCCGTCGGGAGATAAACCGCCGTATCCAAACTCTCCAGTAGGTCCAGGTGGACACATCTGGTTGTCAAACACTTAAATAGAATGCCCCAGCGCTTTTCCACACGACGACCTAACTTGATCATCAAGGGGCCAAAGCAATCTACTCCTGTTGACCAGAAGGGTGGTTTAAGGAGGCGCAAGCGAGCAGGGGTAAATCTGCCATTTTGGGCACCGTAGCTCTGGCCCGCCATCTCTGACATTCTACGCAGGCGTATTGGTGCTTACGAATGGCTGCTCGTCCTCCAATTATCCAGTACTTCCGCCTCATCTCCCCATAGCCCCTCTCTGGCCCTGGGTGGAGAAGCCGCTCATCATAACTCTTGATGAGGAGCCTGGTAAGAGGGTGTCTGGAGTCAAGGATAATTGGGTGGATAGCATCTGGGTCCAAAACCTCTGCTTGGCGCAGCCTCCCTCAGAATCTGATTACTCCAAGGATTGGATCATATTCTGGGGCAAGAGAGAGAAGACGGCTGTCCTTAGCCACTTCCCTACCGGCTTTCAGAGCTTTTAACTCCTCAGGGAAGCTAACCGCTTGTGCATGCTGGAGGAGTAGCATCTCTGCCGCGAGGGAGGTGGGTATAGAAGCCACCCCATCTGAGGTCTGGTTTGTGGTGGTGATCAGATCAGGCAGTGTTTGGGATTGTGTTAGGTCAGGGAGAGCCGTTGTTGGTTCCGTAGAAATGCTGTGGCGGACTTCCTTAACCCATGAGCTTCAGTTGGTTGCGGAGGGGCCGTACGCCTGGGGGCTGTCGGCCACTCGTTCTCTGGTTGGGACAAGAATGGTGGTCCCAAGCTCCAGCGATGGGGTTGAGCCAGTTCCTGAAGGGTTTTACCTCTAGTAATGTCATCAGCATGCTATCAACATACCTCCAGTCCTGGACTTCTGTTAGGTCTTGGATTTCCGCAATGCGAGTTCCGATGAACACCTTATACCTGCAGGACTCCGACTTGAGCCAGGTCAATACAGTGGTCGAATCACTCCAGTAGATGACCCTTTGGATTGACAAGGTGAGCTCGGCTTGCAAGGTAGAGGCCAACTGGGCTCCGGAAAGGGCAGCACTGAGTTCCAGCTTAGGCATTGACAACTGCTTCTTGGGTGCGACCCTGGACCTGGCCATGACAAAGGAGACATGGGTGTGGCCTGCACTCTAAAATACGAAACCGCCCCATACGCTCGCTCCGAAGCGTCACAGAACACGTGCAGTTCCAGGCATGATCCCGGTTGGTCAGCACAGGATGGTTCATAACATCTTGGCATTTGGACATCAGAGAGCTCCGTTAACTCAGTTTCCCAACAGATCCATCGTTCCACTAGGTCAGCCGGGTGGATTGGTTCATCCCAGTCCCTCTTGGTCTGCCACAGGTCCTGGACTAAGACTTTGGCCCGTGTTGTGTATGGCAGGATATACCCAAGGGGATCGTTTTGACTGGCCAGGGTCCGATAGATGGTGCGCAGAGTGGGGGTTTCGGTACTCGGGGATGAGCAGGGTATCCGGTATGCAGCTCCACCTCAGTCCTAGAGTGGGCTCTTCTGGGTTAGCACCCGACTGCGTTAGCCATAGGTCACTGCTACTGGACCTAGCTTGTGGCGGGAGGTGCTGGATAACCTCCGCTCTGTTACTAGCCCACTGTCGGACCTCAAATCCCCATTTGGACAGGAGATTCCGTACTTTATCAAGGAGTGCTTTCGCTTCAGCCGTGGATGGGATGCTCAGTAAGCAGTTATCCACATAGAAGGCATTTTCCACTGAATCTGGGTCACTGTCTGGATGCTCACCTGCGTGTCTCTGCAGAGCGTATATGGCACAGCAAGGACTGCAGGTGGTGCCAAATGGGAGTACGTACCTGCCGTTCATAGATTGTGGGCTCTGCATCTCGTTCCATATCTCGCCATATGAACCGGAGCAGTGTGGTGTCGGAAGGCAGTAAACGAATCTGATGAAACATGGCTTTGATGTCTCCACTGATGGCTGTAGAGTGCTGCTGGAACCGGAGAAGGACACCGAGCAAGGAAGGACCTAAGGTTGGTCCGGGGAGTAGACAGTCATTCAGGCTTTGACCAGCAGCTTGGAATGAACAGTTGAAGAATTGCTGGATAACATGGTGAGGGATATACCAGGATTCACGGAGTGCGTTTCCCTCTTCATGAGCTGTCACTTCAGTGACGTAGCCTGCCTTCACAAGGTTATGAATCTCTCGGTTATGAACTTCTGCAAGCTCAGGATTCTTCACCAGGCGTCGCTCCGTTCCACGCAGTAGTGGGAGTACAGCCTGTGTCGTGGTTGCCAGAGGAGGATGGTTGGGCACCCGTAGCAGTGGGGTTGCATACCAGCGAACGCCATCCATTTCAGTGGTGGTGGTGCTCTTCTCCAGGAGGTCTAATGCATAGGAGTCATGTTTCGAGCGAGTGACCTCCTGTAGCTTCCGGTTGGAGAAGATGTCCATCTTCCAGAGCATCTCAACATTCCGAAGGAGGTCAGTGGCTGCATCTGGATTGCTTCTGGTGAAGAGGACTTGCTGTGACTGTACAGCTTGGGTGGAGAGAAGTAGATGGGATGGACCTTGCACAGCCCAACCCAAGGATGTATGGACAGCAATGGGCCCTCCTTCTGGTCTAGCTCGTATAGGCTCAGTCGGGGTGACGAGATGTGGGTGGTCTGACCCAATCAGGATAAGTGGCACTACTCTGGCCAGGTTAGGAAGTGGTAATCCTCGTAGATGAGGATATTGTTTCTGTAGAACACTTACCGGGCAGGAGTGCTCTGCGAGATTCAGCCATCTGCCGTGAAGGCATTGGTGATGTTATAGGCCACGTCCCTGTTTCCTGAAGGTGAAATGCTAAAGGTTACAGCAGAGCCTTTCATTTGGATAACATCATGTCGCACCGTTCTGAGATTAAGGGTCTCGGGGGTCCCCTCCAGGTTAAGCTGACGGGTGGCCGCCGTGAGAATGATTGTTCTTTCTGACCCATCATCTAGAACAGTTCGCTGTATCAATGCTTCTCCCTTCACTTTTCAGAGTGACCTTGACCACCTTCAACATGACCCTTGGAGACCGGTTCTGCTGGTCGAGGTACAGCTCCTTTGCAGCTCCTACCATGAGCATACTCTGCTCCTTCTGTGCTTGGGGAATTAGATCATGCAACACGGTGAGATGGATTTCTTTACAGCGGTTGCAGGTTTTCCTCAATGTGCAGGTCTCCGCCTTATGGCTATGGGCACACTTGTAGCATCGCTCGCCTGAAGTGATCCAGGCCTTCAATTGAGTTTGAGTGAGATTTTTTACCCTGGGGCATGAGCCAAGGAAATGCCCCTTACATACACTTAGGTTGGAGTCATTAAAACTAGTTTTTCAACCACCCCACAGACAGATTATTTCACTTATAACTAACTCACTGTATCACAATTCCAGTGGGTCAGAAGTTTACATACACTAAGTTTACTGTGCCTTTAAACAGCTTGGAAAATTCCAGAAAATGATGTCATGGCTTTAGAAACTTCTGATGGGCTAATTGACATAATTTGAGTCAATTGGCGGTGTACCTGTGGATGTATTTCAAGGCCTACCTTCAAACCTCTTTGCTTGACATCATGAGAAAATCTAAAGAAATCAGCCAAGACCTCAGAAAAAGAATCTGACCTCCATAAGTTTGGTTCATCCTTGGGAGCAATTTTCAAATGCCTGAAGGTACCACGTTCATCTGTACAAACAATAGTATGCAAGTATAAACACCATGGGACCACGCAGCCATCATACCGCTCAGGAAGGAGAAGCATTTTGTCTCCTAGAGATGAACATATGAACATTTGGTGCGGAAAGCGCAAATCAATACCAGAACAAGAGCAAAGGACCCTGTGAAGATGCTGGAGGAAACAGGTACAAAAGTATCTATATCCACAGTAAAAAATTAGTCCTATATCGACATAACCTGAAAGGCCGCTCAGCAAGGAAGAAGCCACTGCTCCAAAACCACCAGACTACGGTTTGCAACTGCACATGGGGACAAAGATTGCACTTTTTGGAGAAATGTCCTCTGGTCTGATGAAACAAAAAACGGGTTTTCCAAATTGACAATGACCCCAAGCATATTGCCAAAATTGTGGCAAAATGGCTTAAGGACAATAAAGTCTAATTATTGGATTGTCCATCACAAAGCCCTGACCTTAATCCTATAGAACATTTGTGGGCAGAACTGAAAAAGCAGGTGCGAGCAAGGAGGCCTGCAAACCTGACTCAGTTACACCAGCTCTGTCAGGAGTAATGGGCCAAAATTTACCTAACTTATTGTGGAGTGGGAAGCTTGTGGAAGGCTACCCAAAACATTTGACCGAAGTTAACCTGTTGTGACTCTAGGGGTAGTATTTTCATTTTTGAAAAAAAAAACGTTCCCGTTTTAAACAGGATATTTTGTCAGGACAAGATGCTAGAATATGCATATAATTGACAGCTTTGGATAGAAACACTCTAATGTTTCCAAAACTGTAATGATTATTGTCTGTGAGTATAACAGAACTGATGTTGCAGGCGAAAGCCTGAGAAAAATCCAATCCGAAGTGCCCCATGTTTTGACAGCGCTGCGTTCCAATGAGTCCCTAATCAGCTGTGGATGTGCTATCAACCAGCTTACACTTTCTACGTATTCCCCAAGGTGTCTACAGCATTGTGATGTAGTTTTACGCATTTATGTTGAAGAATAGCCGTAGGCGGCTACATTGTGTAAGTGGTCACCCAGTGTGACTCTCGCGTAAAATACAGAGGTACTTTGGCTATCTACCTGGTGGTCTCGTGAGTGAAAACAACCAAAGCTCATCAAAGGTAAACAATTTAATTTGATTGCTTTTCTGATTTCCGTGACCAAGTTACCTGCTGCTAGCTGGACAAACTGCTATGCTAGGCTATCGATAAACTTACACAAAGACTTGTCTAGCTTTGGCTGTAAAGCATATTTTGAAAATCTGAGATGACCGGGTGATTAACAAAAGGCTAAGCTGTGTCTCAATATATTTCATTTGTGATTTTCATAAATAGGAATATTTTCTAGGGATATTTACATCCGTTGCGTTATCCTAATTAGTTTCAGGTGATGATTATGCTCCCACATGCGGGATGGGGAGTCAGTAGAGGTTTTAAACTATTTAAAGGCACAGCTTCCAAATACTAATTGAGTGAATGTAAACTTATGACCCACTGGGAATGTGATGGAAGAAATAAAAGCTGAAATAAATCATTCTCTCTACTATTATCCTGACAATTTACATTCTTAAAATAAAGTGGTGACCCTAACTTTCCTAAGAAATTGAATTTTTGCGATTAAGTGTTTAAAAAAATGATAATATCCTTTGATATTATTGGAAAAAATACAATGTTTACTATCTGAAGCAACAGCAACAGTAAATAGCAGTGTAGATCATTTGGACAAACTAAGTCTCTGAAGATAAGTGCTAGATTGCGAAGTAAACACCAGGACTGGATAGCATTTAACCACAATTCATTAGAGTCGTCTCCTAACTTCACTGCAGGAGGTTTTTTGTTTTGCTCCATGTAACCATAGTTAAAGCTCTTTATTCTCCTGTCTATTTCATTTGATGTTGTGTACTTGCCTATCATGTGCAGTATTAGCAGTTTAATTTCATATTTCAGTTTAACTCCCTCCAAGATATCATGCATAATATTGACAGAGAAGTTTTCTTAATTAAGGAGTTTAGAATGCAATAACGTTTAACACTCTTCACACGGATTTGTCTCCTTTTTTTAGCAGTGTTCTGCATGAAGTGCTCAAGTTCACATAACTCTCTTGGGTGAATCTTCATCAAATTCAGTCTGAAAGTCCTCTTTCTCAGCAAGACAAAAGCGGCAACAATATCTGGCACTGAATGATTCATCAAAACCAAATTAATAGTGAAGACCAAGGTTATCACTGTAACTTGGACAATAGTTCCATACACTGGTTGATCATACAAGGGGACCATAATTCCATCCCTCTCAAGTACTTTAATATCCCTCACAATTGGATTAAGTATTTTAGAAAAGCCATATGTTTTAATGTCTTGGGCATGAAATAAAGCAACCAAATGAAAATTAAGCAGAAATTAGTTTAACTTTGGAGAAAAATTCCGTAAGGTGAAATAGATTGCTCCTAATTTATGTATTCCCCGTTTTGATCCAAGAGGATTTGGAGTTTCAAAATCATCACAGAAAAGCTGTATCTGAATTGCATGCTACTGTTTTGAAAACAGAGCATGGCTTGTGAACAGATCTCCATCACATGTCATAAAGTTTTCTTGAACTGGAATCAGTCTGCATCATCTCCTTTATATTAGGGTGTTTGTAAATGAACTGTAATGTTTTCAAAATTGGGATGTAAACAAATTTTTCAGTAACAACAATTTCATCTTAGCTGAATGCGTTGTGTATCAAATCGTGTACTAAGAACATATTCAACTGGGTCTACCCTTCCCCACTTTCCTGTAAAATACTGCCTTCTCTCACTTTCAGAATTTAATACACCAAAAGGATTTTAAATGTTTTCAAAACACTGATCAATTTTACACTCAATGTCCCTTTTAATAGGCTCCTGTATAGACAGACACTTCTTCACAGATTCTTTAGCTTTAATATGAATATCATCAACTATCTCTTCCATGGAAATTACCAAAGAGTTAATGGTTGTTTCACCTACACCTGACACTTTAAGTTCAGCTATGGTTGCAGCGCAGCTGTCTACAAGACTCGTATTGACAAGGACTGAGTCAGAAGGGGAACTTGTTGATGGCAAGTGTTGTGGCAGAATCAGAATTCTTTAGGTAACATTTATAAATAAGATGTTTTATTAATTTTATAGCATGCTTATGTGGGTAAAGTTACTTGGGCCCAGAGAGGGGAGAGGTCTGGTTAGTCTTATCTGTGAATGTGTCATGTGTAAATGTATCTTTTAAACCATGTGAAGGGATGATTGAGGGGGATATCCAATTATCTTTTGGCTCCACAATGTCTGTGTGCCAGTCACTGTTTCTCTGTGATCTTGTCCAGGAGGAGGTGTATTTGATATATGCCATTGGGTGAGGTAATGGTGTTGGTCCTGAAGTGGTACCAAAAGTGAGATAGGAACATAGTTTGGGAGACCAAAGCTGAACGATAATTTATAGCCAATGCTGTCTTGCTATGTGTGTCTTTGCTATAAAGGATCTCAGTTGCAATGTGTAAGCACTCTCAGAGAATTCATTTATAGACACTGAATTGATCTGAGAGTCACAGGGTTGTAATGGAGCTCATATAATTAAAGATGGACTTTATGATAACTCTGTCTTGTGTGTGGTTTGCTCTCTCAATATTTGGTAATACAGGAAATTTCCACTACACAAGTCATCAAAATGACTTACTGCTCCATATTCAGCTGTAGAAGGGACTTCACCATGATCATAACAAGGTTCATGTGCTTTATAAAGATGTTTTCTGACCCCAGAAAAGTGCCATAAACTTGTGAACAACCAGCCTGACCGCATTTAAGTCAGTGGACCAACTTCAAGTGTTTTGTCAAGGAATTAGCATTTGCCTGGGGTGGCTTTTGCAAGCACAACACAACATTTTAGATGAATGATAAGAACAAGTTTGTGTGAAGTGAAAAAGGTTATTTCCTATGCTGCATTTGAACCCTTTGCAACTTCAAAACTTTTAGTAACTCAATGCAGCATCTGAGCCCTCAACTCTGCAACCCTAGGATTAACCTTATTGGTATCAACATCAGTTTCATAAATTGTGGTTTGCAAGAAGTTGTATACATTTACCAATCCTGGTTGTACGAGGTACCAAAGACAAAATGAGCTTTGAAAAGCTCATCAAAACATGCAAGAGAGTCTGGTGACTTTCAAGGTATTGTTTGAGTGTTTGTCAATCACAATGATTTGAGTGTTTGTCAATCACAATGAAGTACTTGTTAATCCCACTCCTCTGGGTCCCCACAGCAAGCAGATAGGGTTTAAGGCTTTCCATGACGCTCTCCAGATGCCACTGGATGCTGGTCCCAGTCCGTGACACAAGAACTGTGCTATTAAAATGAATCACGGTTCGCAAACAGTTTGTGAAAATGAAAATTACAGCTACACAAGATCTTACCATGATTTGTCCATAATCTTAAAAATAGTTATTAGGATTAGGTATGGGGACAGAACAGTCAACTGTAACCTCACCTTGATAAACTTCACAATGTGGTCACTGGCGTGTCTGGCTGAGATTTTTCCTGGTCTCTTGCGGCCATGAGGTGACGGTGGCAGAAGGTGGACAAGGACCAAAATGGAGGACATGTCATTGTCCCATCCTGAAAGTACAAATTTTCACTGAAAGTTACATCATTCCATTTTGCTTTCAAAAACAATGCTCCCTTCCATTAGTGTAATCATTATATTACAGCATACCATTTTCCACTTCTGTTGTGGATTCATTGAACCAGGTCATTTTGAACCAACCAGGACAGTGGCCTGTCTGTGTGAGGCCACGGCTTTGGTTAATGACTTTCTGCTTGTAGATAGTAGGCCACTTCTCCAGGAACTTTGCAGAGGTTGCATCACCAAACATCAGACTAAAATCTTGCACAATCTGCAGACAAGATGGAATAAGTCAAGACAGAACAGCAAACATTATGGTGTAGCACTATCATCATGTAATATATCACAGTCCTAATCAGACTGTTGTAGAACAGAAACAGTTTCAAGGCAAGGCAGTCAAAGATCCACATACCATTCCTGCTTTGTCTTGGAATCTTGGAAATGGTGTGAATATTTCAGAAGACTTCACTGGGTCATGAACCATATTTTGGCGATAGGCAAAACGTCTGCTTCAACTTCTCCTTTACAATTGCTTCATCAGCTGTATGCGTCATCGGTGCAATGGCCTCACAACACAGGCTTTCTGTTGTTGGACAGTTTTCCTCTCTGAAGGGGTCTCTATCAGCTTTTGGACCACCTGTAACACGGTGAAACTTTTACACATTACTGGGTTTGTCTGCTCTATACAAGTATACAATATTGTGTCATAAGATATAAAAAAACAAGGCTTGGAAACTCTGCAAGGATGCCTATGCATGCAGTTATGTCACCAGATGAAAAGTAGGATTTATTTAATTTATTTAATACTTATTAATATTTATTTAATACTAAGAAATACTAAAAGAGTAAGAGACTAAGAAACACTTGCTTATACAGATGTTCACATACAATTATTCTCTGGTCATGTGTCATAAATGAGACTAACTATAGTCAAAATCACTTACACGTCAGTGACTGACGCATGTTTTTCTGTCGACCCTCTGATACTTCCCTTTGAACAAATTTCAGTCTCCATGCTAGATATCCAATCCCATCTTCTGCATTGTAACAATGCTCCTAAACTAAAGTATAATTCAGTTTGAGAGAGCAGGTTAAAATATCTTCATTCATTTTTATCCTTAAAACTACAGATGCACCCATAGATGAAGATTTGCTCATTCAACAGGTCTGACCCTCGCAGTGCAGAACTTAACTGGGAGTTTATACCACCAGAGTTGAGCTTAGGAGAGATGGCAGAGATGGTGGGCATACAGACATGATAACAGATCTATAGTCGAAATAAAAACTTCACCCAACAGTAAAACAATTTAAATATTGACATTCTGGAAAAATTGTAAGGTGTAAGAGTCCCAGGAAGTTAAAAAGGTTAGGCTTCGTTTTTAATGTACTTACATAACCAAACTTGCTCCTAGCATCGGCCAGGTATGGGAACATGGCAATGATGCCCTTTGTGTATACTGTACTTTTTTTAAATTCTGGAAATTTGATGGAAATGAAACAAAAAGGCAGCTAAGGCAACTAAAACACACACTCACACTTTACTGTTTGAGATCCAAAGAAAAGTATTAATGTGTAAATCACAACTTCTGCTAAAAATGGTGTTAGGTGGTAAGGTATGTAATGAGTATATGACATATACCCCATGTTCACTTGTCATTTATGCGACCAATATCCTGACCATATAGTATCTTCTGCTATCTGTTAGGCTTTTTGTCTGAGCATACTCATTCATTATCCTCTCTCCTCCAGGTTTGTTCCTCAGAATGAAGAAACAATCACAGACTACAAAAAGAAAACCAGCCCCGTCGCACACCCTGATGTCTTGCTCCCAGACAAACTGAACAACTTCTTGCTCTCTTTGAGAACAATACAGTGCGACACGGCCCGCTACCAAAACGTGTGGGCTCTCCTTAAAAACATTTAAGCGTGTTTACCCTCGCAAGGCTGCTGGCCGAGAAGGCATCCCAAGCCGCGTCCTCAGAGCGTGCGCAGACCAGCTGGCTGGTGTGTTTACAGACATAGTCAATCAATCCCTATCCCAGTCTGCTGTTCCCACATGCTTCAAGAGGGCCACCATTGTTCCTGTTCTCAAGAATGCTAAGGTAACTGAGCTAAACAACTATCGCCCCGTAGCACTCATTTTCGTCATCATGAAGTGCTTTGAGAGACTAATCAAGGATCATATAACCTGCACCGTACCTGACACCCTAGACCCACTACAATTTGCTTACCGCCCCAATAGGTCCACAGACGATGCAATTGCAATCACACTGCATACTGCCCTAACCTATCTGGACAAGAAGAATACCTATGTAAGAATGCTGATCATCGACTACAGCTCAGCATTTAACACCATAGTACACTCCAAACTCATCATTAAGCTCGAGACCCTGGGTCTTGACCCAGCCCTGTGCAATTAGGTCCTGCACTTCCTGACGGGCCGCCCCCAGGTGGTGAAGGTAGGAAACAACATCTCCACTTTGCTGATCCTCAACACTGGGGTGCGACAAGGCTGCGTGCTCAGCTCCCTCCTGTACTTCCTGTTCAACCATGATTGTGTGGCTATGCATGCATCCAAATCAAATATCAAGTTTGCAGATGACACAACAGCAGTAGGCTTGATCATCAACAACAACCAGACAGCCAACAGGGAGGAGGTGGGGGCCCTGGGAGTGTGGTGTCAGGAAAACTGCCTCTCACTCAATGTCAACAAAACAAAGGAGATGATCGTAGACTTCAGGAAACAGCAGAAGGAGCACCCCCCTATCAACATTTACGTGACAGCAGTGGAGAAGGTGGAAAGTGTCAAGTTCCTCTGTGTACACAACACAGACAAACTGAAATGGTCCACCCACACAGACAGCGTGGTGAAGAAGGCGCAACAGCGCCTCTTCAAACTCAGAAGGCTGAAGAAATTTGGCTTGGCACCTAAAACTCTCACAACTTTTACAGACGCACAATTGAGTGCATCCTGTCGGGCTGTTTCACCACCTGTTACGTCAACTGCACCGCCCACAACCGCAGGGCTCTTCAGAGGGTGATGCGGTCTGCACAACACCCACAGTACCCGTTGTCACAGGAAGGCCAAAAATATCATCAAGGACACAACAACCACCTGAGCCGCTGCCTGTTCACCCTGCTACCATCCTGAAGGCGAGGTCAGTACAGGTGCATCAAAGCTGGGATCGAGAGACAGAAGCTATTTTTCAATCTCAAGGCCATCAGACTGTTAAACAGCCGTCGCTAACACAGAGAGGCTGCTGGCCACATACATACTTGAAATTATTGGCCAGTTTAGTAAATAGATCACTAGTCACTTTAATAATGCCACTTTAATAATGTTTACATATCTTGCATTACTCACCCCATATGTTTACTGTATTTTTATACCATCTATTGTATCTTGCCTATGCCGCTCATCCATATATTTATATGTATATATTCTTATTCCATCCCTTTACTTAGATTGTGTGTATTAGGTAGTTGTGAAATTGTTAGTTTACTTGTTAGATTTTACTGTTCTGTTGGAACTAGAAGCACAAGCATTTCGCTACCCTCGCAATAACATCTGCTAACCATGTGTATGTGACCAATAACATTTGATTCTATTTGATTTGACAAACTGGCATGCCTAAACTAAAAATTCAAAATCAAACAAAAGGCCTCTAGACCACCAAACCAACCAGCAGTCTCACGGCTTTCAAGCTGGGACACTGACTGACAGTCACCTTAATTGACAGCACCTGATGTGATTATCAAGGAGGCTCAGCAACTGCCCCCTGTGGGAATGGAGTGTGGAAGTGGTTGTGGTGTGCAGTCTAAACTACCTAACCTATTCCCTAACATAAATTGTTGCCTGTTTTTCATGTGTACTTACTTGACATTTGATTTGTTTGTGTGATTTAGAATATATATATATATATGTATTTAGAAAATTAATCCTTACCGCCACTTTTGCTACATCTGTCAATCATTGCCACAGCGCCCTGACGCCGGTGCAGCATCGAGTGGACAGTGTGCAAGCCTGCGAGGAGAGGACAAGATAACCTGTAATATTCTTTTCTCAATCGCTTTGGCTCAATTCTCGAATGAAAATATTTGTTTTCAAAACAATAAGTTCACATCTCTGAACAGTTTGTTTCTTGTTCACACCAGATTTGAATTTCTTAAGCAAATTGCGGATGTTTTGGCACGTGTGCAAAACAGTAAGTACAATTTTCTACAATTTGCACAATAACTACATGCACATGGCTTGCTGATCAAAACGGATGAGTTGATTCTCAGTGAAATTATCATACTTCTCACAACTTCTAAACATTATTTCATTGTGTGAGCCATCACATGCAAAAGTATCCATTGAATTCTCAAAATCTGTCAGACATAAATGTATATTTCATAAATATCTCTGACATGGAATGTTTGTAATGTCTGCTAAATTGGCAAATTACCTGCCAGGTGACATAGTATGAAATAGGAATCACAATCTTACAAATCAACCAATCAAGTTTGGAAGCATAGAGTGCCTTGCGAAAGTATTCGGCCCCCTTGAACTTGAACTCTGAGACTATCACAGTGCAGGTGCATTTATACGGAGACTTGATTACACACAGGTGGATTGTATTTATCATTAGTCATTTAGGTCAACATTGGATCATTCAGAGATCCTCACTGAACTTCTGGAGAGAGTTTGCTGCACTGAAAGTAAAGGGGCTGAATAATTTTGCACGCCCAATTTTTTAGTTTTTGATTTGTTAAAAAAGTTTGAAATATCCAATAAATGTCGTTCCACTTCATGATTGTGTCCCACTTGTTGTTGATTCTTCACAAAAAAATACAGTTTTATATCTTTATGTTTGAAGCCTGAAATGTGGCAAAAAGTCGCAAAGTTCAAGGGTGCCGAATACTTTCGCAAGGCACTGTATACAATGGTAAGATCTGTCACGGTCTTCCTTCTTTTCATCTGAAGAGGAGAGGCGAGAAGGATCAGAGGCCCAATATGCGGCGTGGTATGTGTTCATAGTGAATTTTAATGAAGAGAAGACTGATAACTATACAAAAGAGTAACAAAAAACAATCAACTAAATACGACCGTGAAGCTACAAATGAGACCTGTGCTGACACAAGCCACTAACATAGACAATCACCCACAAACAAACAGTTCCACCTCAGGCTAACTAAGTATGATTCTCAATCAGAGACAACTAATGACACCTGCCTCTGATTGAGAACCATACTAGACCGAAACATAGCAAAGGTCCCCAATCATAGAAAATCAAACATAGACTGCCCACCCAACTCACGCCCTGACCATACTAAATAAATACAAAACAAAGGAAATAAAGGTCAGAACGTGACAAGATCAAGTATTTGATACACTGCCGATTTTGCAGGTTTTCCCTACTTACAAAGCATGTAGAGGTCTGTAATTTTTATCATATGTACACTTCAACTGTGAGAGACGGAATCTAAAAAAAATCCAGAATCAAGAATTACATTGTATCATTTTTAAGTAATTAATTTGCATTTTATTGCATGACATAAGTATTTGATACATCAGAAAAGCAGAACTTAATATTTGGTACAGAAACCTTTGTTTGCAATTACAGAGATCATAAGTTTCCTGTAGTTCTTGACCAGGTTTGCACACACTGCAGCAAGCCTTTCGCTACACTCGCATTAACATCTGCTAACCATGTGTATGTGACAAATAAAATTTGATTTGAAATTTGATTTGATTTGATTTGGATTTTGGCCCACTCCTCCATACAGAACTTCTCCAGATCCTTCAGGTTTCGGGGCTGTAGCTGGGCAATACGGACTTTCAGCACCCTCCAAAGATTTTCTATTGGGTTCAGGTCTGGAGACTGGCTAGGCCACTCCAGGACCTTGAGATGCTTCTTACGGAGCCACTCCTTAGTTGCCCTGGCTGTGTGTTTCGGGTCGTTGTCATGCTGGAAGACCCAACCCTTGACCCATCTTCAATGCTCTTACTGAGGGAGGGAGGTTGTTGGCCAAGATCTCGCGATACATGGCCCCATCCATCCTCCCCTCAATACGGTGCAGTCGTCCTGTCCCCTTTGCAGAAAAGCATCTGTCACGGCTTTCGTTGTGGGAAGGAGGAGCGGACCAAAATGCAGCGTGGTTGTTATTCATTTTATTTTAATAAAGAAACTACAAACGATAAACTAACAAAATAACAAACGTGCAAAACACAGAGACAGGAACAATCACCCACAAACACACAGTGAAACCCAGGCTACTTAAATATGGTTCCCAATCAGAGACAATGACCCCCCCCCAAGGTGCGGACTCTGGCCGCAAAACCTGAATCTATCGGGGAGGGTCTGGGTGGGCATCTGTCCGCGGTGGTGGCTCTGGTGCTGGATGTGGCCCCCACTTCACCGTAGTCTTCCCCCACCTTGTCTGCTTCCGTGACCTCCTAGCCACAGCAACCCTACTAAATAACACGGGACAGAGGGGCAGCTCGGGACAGAGGGGCAGCTCGGGACAGAGGGGCTCCTCAGACTCCGGCAGCAGCGCCGGACAGGCGGGAGACTCCGGCAGCAGCGCCGGACAGGCGGGAGACTCCGGCAGCAGAGGAGAGGAGGAAGGCTCTGGCAGATCCTGGCTGACTGGCGGATCTGGAAGAGTCTGGCTGACTGGCGGATCTGGAAGAGTCTGGTTGACTGGCAGATCTGGAAGAGTCTGTTTGACTGGCAGATCTGGAAGAGTCTGGTTGACTGGCAGATCTGGAAGAGTCTGGTTGACTGGCGGATCTGGAAGAGTCTGGCTGACTGGCGGATCTGGAAGAGTCTGGCTGACTGGCGGATCTGGAAGAGTCTGGCTGACTGGTGGATCCTGGCAGACTGACGGCACTGGCTGCTCCATGCTGACTGACATTTCTGGCTGCTCCATGCTGACTGGCGGCTCTGGCTGCTCCATGCTGACTGGCGGCTCTGGCTGCTCCATGCAGACTGGCAGCTCTGGCGGCTTCTTGCAGACTGACAGCTCTGGCGGCTTCTTGCAGACTGGCAGCTCTGGCTGCTTCATGCAGACTGGCAGCTCTGGCTGCTTCATGCAGACTAGCTCCTTGCAGACTGGTAGCTCTGGCTGCTCCATGCAGACTGACAGCTCTGGCTGTTCCATGCAGACTGACAGCTCTGGCTGCTCCATGCAGACTGACAGCTCTGGCTGTTCCATGCAGACTGACAGCTCTGGCTGTTCCATACAGACCGACAGCTCTGGCTGTTCCATGCAGACTGACAGCTCTGGATGTTCCATGCAGACTGACAGCTCTGGCTGCTCCATGCAGACTGACAGCTCTGGCTGTTCCATGCAGACTGACAGCTTTGGCTGTTCCATGCAGACTGACAGCTCTGGCTGTTCCATGCAGATTGACAGCTCTGGATGTTCCATGCAGGCTGACAGCTCTGGCTGCTCCATGCAGACTGGCAGCTCTGGCTGCGCTAAACGGGCAGGAGACTCCGGCAACGCTGTAGAGGCGGAAGGCTCTAGCAGCGCTAAACAGGCGGGAGACTCCAGCAGCGCAGGAGAGGAGGAAGGCTCTGGCTGCGCTGAACAGGCGGGAGACTCTGGCAGCGCTGTAGAGGAGGAAGGCTCGGGCAGCGCTGAACAGGTGGGAGACTCCAGCAGCGCAGGAGAGGAGGAAGGCTCCGGCAGCGCTGGAGAGGCAAGGCGCACTGTAGGCCTGATGCATGGTGCTGGCACTGGTGGTACTGGGCCGAGGACACGCACAGGAAGCCTGGTGCGGGGAGCTGCCACCGGAGGGCTGGTGTGTGGAGGTGGTACTGGGTAGACCGGACCGTGCTGGCGCACTGGAGCTCTTGAGCACCGAGCCTGCCCAACCTTACCTGGTTGAATTCTCCCGGTCGCTCTGCCAGTGCGGCAAGGTGGAATAGCCCGCACTGGGCTATGCAGGCGAACCGGGGACACCGTGCGCAAGGCTGGTGCCATGTAAGCCGGCCCAAGGAGACGCACTGGGGACCAGATGTGTAGAGCCGGCTTCATGGCATTTGGCTCGACGCTCAATCTAGCCCGGCCGATACGCGGAGCTGGAATAGAACACACCGGGCGATGCAGCCGCACTGGAGACACCGTGCGCACCACAGCATAACACTGCCCCATAACACTGCCCGGTCTCTCTAGCCCCCCGGTAACCACAGGAAGTTGGCGTAGGTCCCCTACCTAGCGTCGCCATACTCCCTGTGAGCCCCCCCCAAGAAATGTTTGGGGCTGACTCCCGGGCTTCCTTGCCAACCGTGTTCCCTCATAACACCGGCTCTTCTCTCCGACTGCCTCTGCTCTCCTAAGTGCCTCCACCTGTTCCCATGGGAGGCGATCTCTTCCAGCCAGTATTTCCTCCCATGTGTAGCAACCCTTGCCATCCAAAACATCCTCCCATGTCCATTCCTCATTTTGTTGCTCCTGCTGGCGCAGTTGCCTGTTACCACGCCGCTTGGTCCTGTTGTGGCGGGTGATTCTGTCACGGCTTTCGTTGTGGGAAGGAGGAGTGGACCAAAATGCAGCGTGGTTGTTATTCATTTTATTTTAATAAAGAAACTATACACGATAAACTAACCAAACAACAAACGTGCGAAAACCGAAAACAGCCCTATCTGGTGCAAAACACAGAGACAGGAACAATCACCCACAAACACACAGTGAAACCCAGGCTACCTATATGGTTCCCAATCAGAGACAATGACTAACACCTGCCTCTGATTGAGAACCATATCAGGCCAGACATAGAAATAGACAAACAAGACATCCAACATAGAATGCCCACTCAGATCACACCCTGACCAACCAAAACATAGAAACATACAAAGTAAACTATGGTCAGGGTGTGACAGCATCCCCAAAGAAGGATGGGGACCTCCATTCTTCACGGTTGGGATGGTGTTCTTGGGGTTGTACTCATCCTTCTTCTTCCTCCAAACACGGCGAGTGGAGTTTAGACCAAAAAGCTATATTTTTGTCTCATCAGACCACATGACCTTCTCCCATTCCTCCTCTGGATCATCCAGATGGTCATTGGCAAACTTCAGATGGGACTGGACATACGCTGGCTTGAGCAGGGCTGCAGGATGCGCTGCAGGATTTTAATCCATGACGGCGTAGTGTGTTACTAATGGTTTTCTTTGAGACTGTGGTCCCAGCTCTCTTCAGGTCATTGACCAGGTCCTGCCATGTTGTTCTTGGCTGATCCCTCACCTTCCTCATGATCATTGATGCCCCACGGGGTGAGATCTTGCATGGAGCCCCAGACCGAGGGTGATTGACCGTCATCTTGAACTTCTTCCATTTTCTAATAATTGCGCCAACAGTTGTTGCCTTCTCACCAAGCTGCTTGCCTATTGCCCTGTAGCTCATCCCAGCCCTGTGCAGGTTTACAATTTTATCCCTGATGTCCTTACACAGCGCCCTGGTCTTGGCCATTGTGGAGAGGTTGGAGTCTTTTTGGTTGAGTGTGTGGCCAGGTGTCTTTTATACAGGTAACGAGTTCAAACAAGTGCAGTTAATACAGGAAATGAGTGGAGAACAGGAGGGCTTCTTAAAGAAAAACGAAGAGGTCTGTGACAGTCGGAATTCTTACTGGTTGGTAGGTGATCACATACTTATGTCATGAAATAAAATGCAAATTAATGACTTAAAAATCATATGATGTGATTTTCTGGATTCCGTCTCTCACAGTTGAAGTGTACCTTTGATAAAAATTACAGACCTCTACATGCTTTGTAGAGGTCGAAATCGGCAGTGTACCAAATACTTGTTCTCCCCACTGTATATGGAGCTTACCCACATCACAATCACTACCATTTTTGAACATGGAGGAGCATCACAACCCTGAACAGCAGCTACATGCTCGTGGAATAGAAATAAGATGTGTAAAAATGCATGGTTGTGGTGTAAGGGGCAGACATAATAGAGGTAGAAGGCAAAGAATAAGAGTCCCTGATGAAATCAGAGCCACAATTGTGGCCCATGTCATAAACCATGGTCTTACAATGGAAGAGGCTGGTCAGAGAGTACAGCCTAATGTAACAGGTCCACAGTGTAATCAATTGTGCAAACATTCTGTAGGGAAAACAGCTAAATATGTACTCGTCCTTTTCTTTTGTTACAGCATTTAATTCACAACAATACAGCAACTATTGTAAAGGTAAATGCAAGTCTGAAAATCGTAATGTACCGTAAGATATGTATGAGGAATATACAGTAATACAGCACAATTTGAATACAATATACTATTTGTAATATTATCTATTTGTGAATTCTACATGTCATACATAGGACTGCACAACGACCTCATGCTGGTGACAGAGCAGCAGTAGCAAGAACAAGACATTTGCCACATGGTCATAGCCAACAATTCCATCATGTTATTAAGAGAGATCCAAAGTGCAATCATAATACCTTCGCAAATATCAGATCTGTCAGCATTTCCACTATAGACAGTTTTGAAAAAAATCTAATGACTATGAAACAACTGTACAAGGTGGCATTTGAGAGGAATTGTGACAGAATGAAGGAGCTGTGGTATCAGTATGTCCAGATAACCACTGGTGTGCACATGGTATATTGTAAAGGGAGTTTTACTGTACTTGTATGTATATAGTTCTTGAACCCATAAGAACAGAAAACATTTCTACTTTGCTAAACTGTCTGATTCTAGAATAGGCTATGTAAAACAAACTTTATATTTAGTTTATTTGTTACTAGAGAAAATAAAGGAGCAGGAAGGACATGACATGACCCACATTCTTGTTTATGTGGACGAGGCTGGGTTCAATCTGGCCAAAGGCAGGAGACGTGGCCGCAATCTCATGGGACACCAAGCCACAATTGGCACACCAGGCCAACGTGGGGGCAATATTACAATGTGTGTTGCTGTTTCTGAGAATGGTGTGAGCACACATTTTCCACACATTGGGCCCTGTAACACACAACTTCTCCTGGCCTTCCTAAAAAAACTTTACAGAGACCTAATACCAGAACATGAAAGAGGTTTAGTTAGACCAGATTTGCCAAAATATGTAATTGTGTGGGATAATGTCAGCTTCCACCAAACCAAGATTGTTAGGGAATGGTTTGCTGTGTTTAAAAGGATAACAATGGAGTTCCTTCCACCATACTCCCATTCCTGAATCCGATATAATATTTTTTTCATCATGGAGGTGGAAAGTATATGACTATCTGATGTCTTTGTTAGATGCCATGAATGTTGCTTGTGAGGACTATCACAGGCGATCATTGCAGGGGATGGTTGCGCAACGGAAGGAGATTTTTTCCCCCGGTGCAAAAACATCTAAACATTTTGAGCAGTACGGCTCACACGATGACAATTTCTTTTTTTATTTTGGTAGCATTGGCCAATTTACTGACACAATAACTACGGTTTGAAGCATGAATTAAATGTTTTGGGTGAGTTGCTACATTTTGCAGACATGCAATAGAGTTGTGATGTCCTATAAAACAGTTGTGATAATGGCACTTACAGTTTAGAGAATGTTAAAACTGTTTTAGAAAATGAGCCATTCGATTTAGAAAAACTGTAAGAATGAACACCAATGACGGTAAAGAATACCTTTCGAAACATCAGATCCAAAAACTATGTTAAGTATAGTAGACTTGCTGGTTTTGATAGAGATTAGGCATTTCGGTTCATTGCGCGCCAAAAGCCAACTTTTCCTGTTGAGGTCACTTTGTAAAAACAACTATTACTTGTTCGTTTTTCAAGAAACAAGCCTGAAACCCTGTATAAAGACTGTTAACATCTAGTGGAAGCCATAGGTACTGCAATCTGGGAGGACTTGTTATATATAGACTCATAGAATTGCATTGGAAAGGCAAAAAAAAAAAAACATTTCCTGATGGATTTTCCTCTGGTTTTCGCCTGCCATATCAATTATGTTATACTCACAGACATTATTTTAACAGTTTTAGAAACTTCAAAGTGTTTTCTATCAATTATATGCATATCCTAGCTTCTGGGCCTAAGTAACAGGCAGTTAACTTTGGGCACGTCAGTCAGGCAGAAATTCAGTATACTGCCCCCTAGCCCTAAGAAGTTTTAAGACTGATACGTTTGTTTTGAGAGCACTGAAGTTATAGCCACTGTATTTTTGTTTTATACATATGCTGAATTTACACCACTATCTAGAAACTGTCAGTACTTTTAAAGGATTATAATAAAGTGTATCTTTTGTTGCCCATCAGTTGTTCATGGCTGCTGCTTAAAAAAATTGAAATATTTGCACCATATGTCTGCATTGAAATGTACAGATCACCTTGAAATCTGAAGCCTGTATCTGTGGCAATGAATGAGATTTGATAATGAGATTCAGAATCACCGAACCATGACGTTCTGTTTCTTTCCACTGCGTAAGACGCTGTGGCTGTGGTTTTTTCGCACCAATTATTTCTTCATGTTTACCCCAGAGATATGCTACCTGTGATGAGTGACATCCAGTCACACAACGCTCCAAATTAATTTGCACTTATTGAAGCCTTTTGCAATTATCATTTGCTTACAGCCTCATTATTTCTTCAGAACAAATTGTTTTCATGTTTTTACATGTCTAGATGGGTTCTAGACAGATACAAATCTACAGGATCACATTTTTTTTGGGGGGGGGTATTTGGTTGTTGAACTGTTTTTACTGCCTCACCCCATTAATCAGTTGTTGATGATGATGATGATAATTATAAAAAATGTATCAAATGGTACAGATGGTTGTGTTAATGGCAGGAATATTTGAATTCACAACAACAATAAAAAAGTTATTGTCATGTTCCGTGAACTGTAAATCCTATTGAATGGGCTTTTTTTCTCTCCCTAATTGAGAGTGCTAACTGGACTAATGTACCATTGCCCTGAGGACCCCATAGGCTTCCTGGAAAACATCCTGTAGAAGATGAGCAAGCTCGGAGGGCCTGGATGTATGTCCCGGGGCACCTTTATGTCCCCTGAGTGAAAACCACTACCCCAATAAGCATGGGACATGGGAAGCAAGCTAGCTGCAAGTTGGGTAGTTGACCTGTTTGACAACAAAATAAATGTAATTTCTATCACGTAGTAATTGATTTCCATTCTCTCAGTCTGAGAGGTAAAAATACCTCTTATAGTAAATACAAGGTGTGTCAAACAATAGAAAAGTATCGTATTTTAATCGTATTTTTATTTTATTATTATTATTTTTTTTCACCTTTATTTAAACAGGTAGGCCAGTTGAGAACAAGTTCTCATTTACAACTGCGACCTGGCCAAGATAAAGCAAAGCAGTGTGACACAAACAATACAGTTACACATGGGATAAACAAACGTACAGTCAAATAACACAATAGAAAAATCTATATACAGTGTGTGCAAATGTATTAAGCTTAGGGAGGTAAAGGCAATAAATAGGCCATAGTGGCGAAATAATTACAATTTAGCAAATAAACACTGGAGTGATAGATGTGCAAAAGACAGATGTGCAAGTAGACATACCGGGGTGCAAAGGAGCAAAGGAGAACCCGATCGGTTGAAGAGCATGCATTTAGTTTTCCTTGCAATTCAGAGCAGTTGGAGGCCATGGAAGGAGTGTTGTATGGAATTGGCGCTCATCTAGACGTTTGTAAACACAGTGTCCAAAGAAGGGCCAGAAGTATACAGAATGGTGT
The DNA here is from genome assembly GCF_036934945.1 of Oncorhynchus masou masou. Taxonomy (NCBI): domain Eukaryota; kingdom Metazoa; phylum Chordata; class Actinopteri; order Salmoniformes; family Salmonidae; genus Oncorhynchus; species Oncorhynchus masou. The sequence continues at coordinate 46,984,987 of NC_088229.1, read as the reverse complement.
CGTCTGCGTAGAGGTAAATCAGAGAATCACCATCAGTAAGAGCGACATCATTGATGTATACAGAGAAAAGAGTTGGCCCAAGAATTGAACCCTGTGGCACCCCCATAGAGACTCTGCCAGAGGTCTGGACAACAGGCCCTCCCTTTTGACACACTGAGCTCTATCTGAGAAGTAGTTGGTGAACCAGGCGAGGCAGTCATTTGAGAAACCAAGGCTGTTGAGTCTGCAGATAAGAATGTGGTGATTGACAGAGTCGAAATCCTTGGCAAGATCTATGAAGACAGCTGCACAGTACTGTCTTTTATCGATGGCGGTTATGATATCATTTAGGATGACCAGCTCGGAAACCAGATTGCATAGCGGTGGTATTCGAAATGGGCGGTGATCTGTTTGTTAACTTGGCTTTCGAGACTTTAGAAAGGTAGGATAGGATAGATATAGGTCTGTAACAGTTTGGGTCTAGAGTGTCTCCCCCAGCTTTACAATTATTAGGGATCTGAGATGACACAAAAGAGAGGTTGTAACAGGCTTGTAATAGGGGTTGCAACAACTGTGGCGGATAATTTTAGAACGAGAGGGGTCCAGATTTTACTTGTAGGGGTCCAGATTTTGCAGCTCTTTCAGAACATCAGCTATCTGGGTTTGAGTGAAGGAGAAATGGGGGAGGCTTGGGCAACTTGCTGTTGGGGGTGCAGAACTGTTGAAGTTGGGAATGGAAATTTCAGACTTTTTGGTGGCCTTCCTAAGCCAGGATTCAGACATGGCTAGAACCTCAGGGTTGATGGAGTGTGCTAAAGCAGTGGGAAAAAAACAAACTTAGGAAGGAGGCTTCTGATGTTAACATGCGTGAAACCAAGGCTTTTACGGTTACAGAAGTCAACAAATGATAGCGCCTGGGGAATAGGAGTGGAACTGGGGGCTACAGGGCCAGGGGTAAACCTCTATATCACCAGAGGAACAGAGGAGGAGTAGGATAAGGGTATGGCTAAAGCCTATAAGAACTGGTCGTCTAGTGCGTTGGGGACAGAGAATAAAAGGAGCAGCCAGACTACGGTTTGCAACTGCACATGGGGACAAAGATCGTACTTTTTGGAGAAATGTCCTCTGGTTTGATGAAACGAAAATAGAACTGTTTGGCCATAATGGCCATTGTTATTTTTGGAGGGTAAAGGGGGAGTCTTGGAAGCCGAAGAACACCATCCCAACCGTGAAGCACAGGGGTGGTACATTATGTTGTTGGGGTGCTTTGCTGCAGGAGGGACTGGTGCACTTCACAAAATAGATGGCATCACGAGGCAGGAAAATTAGGTGGATATATTGAAGCAACAGTTCAAGACATCAGTCAGGAGTTCAAGCTTGGTCGCAAATGGGTCTTCCAAATGGACAATGACCCCAAGCATACTGCCAAAGTTGTGGCAAAATGGCTTAAGGACAACAAAGTCAAGGTATTGGAGTGGTCATCACAAAGCCCTGACCTCAATCCTATAGAACATTTGTGGGCAGAACGGAAAAAGCATGTGCGAGCAAGGAAGCCTACAAACCTGACTCAATTACACCATCTCTGTCAGGAGGAATGGTAAAAAATTCACCAACTTATTTTGGGAAGTTTGTGGAAGGCTACCCGAAACGTTTGACCCAAGTTAATCAATTTAAAGGCAATGCTACCAAATACTCATTGAGAGTTTGTAAACTTCTGACCCACTGGGAATGTGATAAAATAAATAAAAGCTGAAATAAGTCGTTCTCTCTACTATTATTCTGACATTTCACATTCTTAAAATAAAGTGGATAACATCTACACTCTCCAATTTTAGCCTAAGCCAGCACCATCTTCAAGTTAGCCTTTACATCGGTAGCACTGTAAACAATGTGATCGTTGGATTATCCTTTTTAAATCTAATATTGCATGTAATGGAGTCCCCAATGACTATGGTTTTCAATCAAGCCAAGTAGCAACAAACAGTACAGCAGTACGGGGACAATGCAGTGTGGCATATCGAGAAGCTGATTAAACAGCATGATCATTACAGAGGTGCACCTTGTGCTGGGGACAATAATAAAAGGCCACTGTTACACAACACAATGCCAACAGTTCTGAGGGCATGTGCAATTACCATGCTGACTGCAGGAATGTCCACCAGAGCTTTAGCAAGATAATTAAATGTTCATCTCTCTACCATAAGCCACCTTTCGATGTTGAATTTGGCAGTATGTCCACGTGTAAACAAAGCCAGCCCAGCACCTGCACTTCCGTCTTCTTTACCTGCGGGATCGTCTGAGACCAGCCACCCGGACAGCTGATGAAACTGTGGGTTTGCACAACTGAAGGATTTCTGCACAAACTGTTAGAAAACATCTCAGGGAAGCTCATCTGTGTGCTCATCGTCCTCACCAGGGTCTTGGCTTTACTGCAGTTCGGGTATCGTAACCGACTTTAGTGGGCAAATGCTTGCCTTCGATGGTGACTGGCAAGCTGGAGAAGTGTGCTCTTCATGGATGACTCAACTGTACCGGGTATATGGCAGACGGCGTGTATAGAGTCGTGTGGGCGAGTGGTTTTGCTGATGTGTTCCACAAGGTGGTGGTGGGGTTATGGTATGGGCAGGCATAAGCTATGGACAACGAACACAATTGCATTTTATCGATGGCAATTTGAATGCACAGAAATACCGTGACGAGATCCTGAGGCCCATTTTTGTGACATTCATCTGCCGCCATCACCTCATGTTTCAGCATGATAATGCAGGGCCCCATGTTGCAAGGATCTGTACACAATTTCTGGAAGCTGAAAATGTCCAATTATTTTACTCTCCATGGTTAAAGTAGTAAGAAATAGATGTCATTGTGGTAAAAAAAACTGAGAGTGTGCTTCCTTTACTAAATAAAAATATTGAATTATTTTGTCAGATTTTTACATTTTATTTTACACACATTTCCCCTATGTGGACAGTGTTTTTTTTTACGTTACAGAAGCTTGCATTTTCAACGCATAAAACTGAGTGGAATTACATATCCTTTTTTCTTCAGATTGGTGATGTTAAATTAAACATTTACAGTCATCACAAATACATTAAATTGATTGCTTTAAACAAATGAATATGTTTGGTACTTTTGATTTTGTTATACGCGCCTGTCCATTGCAAGACATAGAACGCCGTTATCATTTTAAAACTGTGAATACATTATGAAGGCACTTTATCAATCAAATCTAGCGGATCATTAAATCTCCCTATTGACAAAGATGTAACTGTTTTTTAATCTCAGTCAATCACCTTGTAGCTTGGGAGTCTGATTTGCAGACTGAAAAAAAGAGCTGGGTTTTAATTTCTTTGAATGTTTTTTTCACTGCCTGGAGATGCAAACGGACTGTTAACATGAGTTGAGCTAACCATTTAAGCTTGTATTTAGAAATGTACATATGATGCTCTGGGTTTAACCTCTGTGGATTTTCTAAACTAGTAGAGGTGCTCCTGAGTAAAAATGGACACACTTTTACTTCGGCACAATGTACAGAAAATTGTGTACGGTGCAATATGTATGTAAATTGGATCCAGTTTATAAAGGCTTCATAAAGCCTTCATAAACACAACATACATATGTTAATGCACTGCACTGTTTGGTTAGCAGGTTTTTTGTAGTGCAGCAAGCACACGTGATGAGTTCGCAAATCAAATGCCCACTTCTGGTACCACTGGACAGCAAAAAACAAGTAAGTTAACCTTAATTTATTGTAAATTAAATGAGTTTTGTCAGGACCCGGTTACGAACCTGGGTCTCCGGAGTGAGAAACAGTCACTTAACCAACTGAGCCACGAATAGTCAGCAGAACCCAGAAGATGAGGCAGACACAGCAGTACTTAAGACGGTGTATTTAATAAAGTAAAAAGGAGAAGTCCTTCAATACAAAAATGGCAAATCCAAAAGGTGGTAGGAATAGCACAAAAAAGCCTCAAGAGATACTCAAAAACAAAAACAGAATTCCACAAGAGCATCCACCGGAATCGACAAGAAAACACAGAACACTAGGGCTGGGTGCTAACATACAAACACAGAGCCCAGAACTGAGGGAAACTAAGGGTTTAAATACAATCAGGGAAAACGAGGCACAGGTGCAAATAATAATGGGGAACAAGGGAAAAAACATAAGGTCAAAAAGCACAATGGGGGCATCTAGTGACCAAAACCCGGAACAACCCTGGCCAAATCCTGACAGAATCCCCCCTAGGAACGGCTCCTGACGTTCCTACCAGCTCTCTCAGGGTGGAGGGCCCTGAACTGACGAATGAGGTCAGGGTCCAGGATGTCTTTGGCAGGAACCCAGGAGCGCTCCTCGGGACCGTAGCCTTCCCAGTCCACCAGATACTGCCAGGACCGCTGCACCCGGCGGGAATCCAGTATCCGATGGACGGTATAAGCCGGCTGGCCTCCAATGACACGAGGCGGAGGGGGAGGTCTGTCTGCCGGGACAAGGGGAGAAAAACAACAGGTTTTAACAATGAAATGTGAAATGTGGGATTAATCTTAAGGGATCTGGGTAAGTGTAGGCGATAAGAAACTGGGTTAACTCTCCTGGCAACCTTGAAGGGGCCGATGTATTTTTGGGACAGCTTGCGAGACTCCACCCGTAGAGGTAAGTCTCTTGTGGAGAGCCAGACTCTCTGGCCGGGGCGCAGGGTAGGCCCGGGACGGCGACGTCTGTTGGCTTGTTGTTGGTACCTCTGTGAGGAACGCATAAGATTAAGACGGGTCTTCCTCCACATAAGCCGACAGCGTCTGACGAACTTCAAGGCTGAAGGCACTCTGACTTCTGCCTCCTGGTCCGGGAACAATGGAGGAGCATAGCCAAACTGACACTCGTGCGGGGACATACCAGTGGAGGAGGAGCGCAAGGTGTTGTGCGCGTATTCGGCCCAAACAATAAAGGATGACCATGTGGACGGGTTGTCACGAGTCATACATCGGAGGGTGGTTTCCAGCTCTTGATTCATCCTCTCTGTTTGGCCGTTGGACTCCGGATGGTACCCTGAAGATAGACTGGCAGAAGCCCCCATGAGTTGGCAGAAGGCCTTCCAAAACCTTGAGGCGAACTGGGGACCTCTGTCAGAAACCATATCTTGAGGAATGCCGAAGACTCGGAACACATGATTAATTACCAACTCAGCCGTTTCCTTGGCAGAAGGTAACTTAGTCAGAGGGACGAACCTGGCCGCCTTTGAAAACCTGTCGATTATGACTAGGATCGTAGTATTGCCATGGGATGGAGGAAGTCCAGTAATAAAGTCCAATGAGATATGGGACCAGGGTCTGTGGGGAACAGGTAAAGGGTGAAGGAGTCCTTGAGGGCGGAGGTGAGAAGATTTGCCCTGGCAGCACACGGGACAGGCATTGATGAAAATGGCAACGTCTTCTCTTATGGTAGGCCACCAGAACTTACGCTGGATGAACTCCAAGGTGCGACCTACGCCCGGATGACAGGTGAGGCGAGAGAAGTGCCCCCACAGAAGGACCTGAGTCCTCACTGCCTTGGGGACAAACAACCGATTGGCAGGACCTCCTTTCGGGTCCGGTTCGCTAGCTTGAGCACGTCTCACGGTATCCTCAACTTGCCACGAGATCGGAGCCACAATCTTAGCAGCAGGAAGGACAGGCATGTCCGTGTCATCTCGAATGGCAGGAGCGTAGACTCGGGACAGGGCATCCGGTTTGAGATTCTTCGACCCGGGCCGATAGGTGAGGATAAACTGGAATCGATTGAAGAAAAGAGACCATCTAGCTTGTCTAGAGTTCAACCGCTTCGCCTGCTGGATATACTCCAGATTTTTGTGGTCCGTAAGCACTTGAAACGGGTGAGAAGCCCCCTCGAGCCAGTGTCTCCATTCCTTCAATGCCATCTTAACCGCTAGGAGTTCACGATCCCCCACATCGTAGTTCCTCTCAGTCGGGGTAAGCCGGTGTGAGAAGAAAGCGCACGGATGAAGCTTCTTGTCTTCACCCCTCTGAGACAGGACAGCTCCAACACCAACCTCTGATGCGTCTACCTCCACCACAAATGATTCATCCGTAGTCGGTAGTATCAGGATGGGAGCAGAGAGAACGCGCTGCTTGAGTCCTTGGAAGGCCGTCTCAGCTTCTCTTCCCCACAAAAACCTTGCATTGCCACCCTTGGTTAAAGCTGAGAGAGGGGCTGCCACCAAGCTGAAGTTCTTGATGAACTTGCGGTAAAAGTTTGTGAAGCCCAGGAAACGCTGAACTTCCTTAACGGATTTGGGGGTGGGCCAATCCGCTACCGCCCCTACCTTCCTGGGGTCCATTTGGACTCGACCGGGTTCCACTACAAATCCCAGGAATTGTACTCGGGATGAATGGAATTCACATTTTTCCGGCTTAACGTACAGATGGCTGTCCAGGAGGCGTTTGAGTACTTGTCTGACATGCTTAGTGTGTTCTTGAAGGAGCTCGAAAAGATGAGGATGTCATCCAAGTAAACGAACACAAATATGTTAAGCATATCCCTAAGCACATCGTTTATGAGCGCTTGGAACACCGCTGGGGCGTTGGTCAGGCCGAAGGGCATCACCAAGTATGCATAGTGACCAGTAGGCGTGTTGAAAGCGGTCTTCCACTCGTCACCAGGTCTGATCCGCACAAGATGGTATGCGTTCCGCAGGTCAAGCTTAGTGAAAACAACTGCTTCCTGGAGCAGCTCGAAGGCTGTGGCCATAAGGGGTAGCGGGTAACGGTTATGGACGGTTATGGCATTGAGTCCCCGGTAGTCGATGCAAGGACGTAATCCACCGTCTTTCTTGGCCACAAAGAAAAACCCTGCTCCCGCCGGGGAGGTGGATGGACGCATGAGGCCTGCTTCCAGAGCGTCCTTGATGTAGGTGTCCATAGCAGCTCGTTCGGGTGGAGATAGGGAAAAGATCCGACCCCTGGGGAGGCAAGTGCCCGGAAACAGGTCGATGGGGCAATCGTAAGGTCTATGGGGTGGTAGCATGGTGGCCCTCTGTTTGCTAAACACCAGTTTGAGGTCATGGTAACACTCGGGAACTCGGGTCAGGTCGATGGATTCTAAAGACTCGGGAGTAGAACTCGGGGAATTCTGGAAAATACAAGTAGCTTGGCACGTAGGACCCCACTGCTTGATAGTGCCCACAGACCAGTCGATGTGAGGGTTATGGCTGTGAAGCCAGGGGTATCCAAGGACGAGAGGGAACTCGGAACAGGAGATCAAATGAAAGTTCATCAATTCCTGGTGTTGTGAAACTGAAAGTCGCAAGGAGGTAGTGACATGAGTGACAAGTCCAGATCCCAAAGGGCTTCCATCCAATGTAGTGACCCTCATGGGGTCACTTAGAGGTTCAGAGGAACGCCATTCTCCTTCGCCCAGACACCATCCATGAAGTTACCTGCGGCTCCAGAGTCTACCAAGGCTTGAAGGTGAAGCTTGTGGTTGTCCCAGGAGAGGGTGACTGGAATGAGCAGACGGGAGTTGGACGGATGGGAGGAGGTTATGTTTCCCGTTACAGTTCCCCCGGTCTGTACGGGACAGAGCGTTTCCCTGGAGCCCGGGACACGTGGAACGGAAATGGCCCGGTTTGCCGCAATATAGACAGCGTCGCTCCCTCATCCGGCGGTCTCTCTCAGCCTGGGAGATGCGTCCAATCTGCATGGGTTCCGATGGAGCAAGCGAGGATAAAGGTGGGGACTCGGACCTGGGACTGATAGGGGCTAGAGGTCTACGGTTGAGTCTCTCTCTCTCAGACGCTGGTCAATGCGTGAGGCCAACTTGATCAGGGACTCGAGATTGTCCGGTGGTTCCCGAGTGGCCAGTTCATCTTGGATAGTGTCGGAAAGGCCTTTCAGAAAGCACACCGTGAGCGCCTCGTTGTTCCAGCCACTTGCTGCTGCCACCGTGCGGAACTGGATGGCATAGTCCGTCACGCTGCGCCAACCTTGGTGGAGAGTCAGGAGCTGTTTGGCTGAGTCAGAACCACTGCTTGGGCCTTGAAACACTCGTTTGAATTCCTCAGCAAAGGCAGAGTAGCTGGCACAGCAGGAACTATGGGCATCCCACACAGCAGTAGCCCAGGCCAGGGCTTTTTCCGACAGCAGGGTGATGATATAAGCGATCTTAGACCGGTCGGTGGGAAACGACGAGGGTTGTAGCTCAAAGGAGAGAGAACATTGGGTGAGAAACCCTTTACAAGCACTTGGATCACCTGAGAACCATTGGGGAGGTGGAAGACGAGGTTCAGCCAGGGGGTTAACTGCCATGGGTACGTGAATCTGAGGTACTGGGACGGGAACTGTTGCCGGGGTAAGACGATCAGATATTTGCTTAATGGAAGTCAGCATCTCCGACAGAAGATGAGAATGTCTAGCCATTAAGGCCTCTTGCTGAACCAGGGCGGCTTCGTGGCGTTGGACAGTCTCCTGGTGGTGGGACAGCATGGCAAAAGGTCCTGGGAACTGGCTGCCTCTGGGTTCATTTTTGGCTCTGTGTTTCTGTCAGGACCCGGTTACGAACCTGGGTCTCCGGAGTGAGAAACAGTCACTTAACCAACTGAGCCACGAATAGTCAGCAGAACCCAGAAGATGAGGCAGACACAGCAGTACTTAAGACGGTGTATTTAATAAAGTAAAAAGGAGAAGTCCTTCAATACAAAAATGGCAAATCCAAAAGGTGGTAGGAATAGCACAAAAAAGACTCAAAAACAAAAACAGAATTCCACAAGAGCATCCACCGGAATCGACAAGAAAACACAGAACACTAGGGCTGGGTGCTAACATACAAACACAGAGCCCAGAACTGAGGGAAACTAAGGGTTTAAATACAATCAGGGGAAACGAGGCACAGGTGCAAATAATAATGGGGAACAAGGGAAAAAACATAAGGTCAAAAAGCACAATGGGGGCATCTAGTGACCAAAACCCGGAACAACCCTGGCCAAATCCTGACAAGTTTGTTGTAGTTAAGTGTTGAGTTAGATTTACTTACAGTCATTAATTAAAATAATTTCGGTGACTTCACAGCAATTGCTAGCTAGACGAAATGTAGCTAGCTATAGGCTAAGCTAAGTAAAAAAATCCAGCCATATCTCATAGTCACGTCATGAGATTTATAAATGAAAGAGGAATATAATAATACAAATCAAATGGAGTTTCCCATCTCCCCATTTAGAGTACTTCTGGCACAGCACAGAAATGCCCTTATCCAGATAGTGAGACAAAGGCATTTCTCTTAAGGATCGTACCCTTTTTTTCAATTTTCGCCTAAAATGACAAACTGCAATCTAATTTCCTGCAGCTCAGGACCTGAAGCAAGGATAGGCATATTATTGATACCATTTGAAAGGAAACTTTGATTTTTTTTAAATCATCTTTGAAATGCAAGAGAAAGGCCATACTTTCAGATAGGAGTCTAGGTGTAATTTAGATTTTGGTAACCAGATGGCAGCAGTGTTTATGCAAAGTTTCAGACTGATCATGTGAATAATTACATTACTGCACAATATTTTATATCAAGTCTGCCAGGAGTTTTTCCAAATGTGCCAAATTGGGCAGTTGATACATTTTCAAGTACATAACTCTACAGAACATACAAAAATACTATGGTAATAAAACATTTAAGTTTACACACTCTCAGGAATGTCATACATGAAGGATCATTGGCTTATACACTAACTTTCACACATCTAGATGGCCCGGGCGGGTTGGTGTGAAGCCTGAGACAGCAGTGGGGTCAAACTGTATACCCCAGTTCCTACATTTGAACAGAAAAATTGATTTTATCAAACAAAACTATGCTACATTTTATCTCTGTGACCTTCAGGATGACAAATCAGAGCAAGATTACTGAATGTAAGTAGATTATTTACCTTCAGAACTGAATGTAGTATCAAACCAGTTGCAGTGTTGAAAAATGTTTGTTGTTGGGCACTCTCCTCCTTCTATTGTTTGAGGAAAGTGCACAACAACAACAACTTTTATCTTTATCTTAATCTGACTTTAAAGTAAGTACAGTGTCATGCAATATAGAGTCTTTATGGATGTGTTATGAATGACCAAAGGTGTCTCACTTCAAACTAAGTATTACAAGACACTACATGAAGCGTCAATAAACACTTTATTAACGTTCTGCTGATTTATGAAGGCTCTCATGATCCACGGGTTACTGTTGGGTGTGAGGTATTTAAATTAGTTGATGGACCTGCAAAGCGTGTGTGTGTGTGTGTGTGTGTGTGTGTGTGTGTGTGTGTGTGTGTGTGTGTGTGTGTGTGTGTGTGTGTGTGTGTGTGTGTGTGTGTGTGTCAGAGCCAAGATGATTTGGAGTAGTCCAACCAGAGACTACTGCACCAGGTATTCCTCTTCTGTTCCCATGCTGGAGACCAGGGCTTAATTACAACCTGTTACGATGATGCCAACATTCTTTGGCTAATCTTTAAGTGGGTGAATTTGTCAAAGACCTGACAGGGCCGGCACCGCACTGTATTTTTTTTGGGGGGGGCTTGCCTATTTTGCATGTTATTTTGGCATTAATACATGTTACATATCGGTTTGCAAAAAATTTACAAAAAAATATATACCATTGAGTTGATAAAGCTGCATACAAACATTGTCTTTTTTTTGTTTTCTTGAGTAAGACAAAATGCAGGTATTTCAGCCTAGCTCAGTGCTGTCTGTGGTGGTGGGGCAAGCCAGCAGCAAATAGGAGCATTGCTACAGGATTGGCCCAAGGTTCTGTCACTCATGGGGACACTATGTCACAGGCCAAGTCTAAGTCCTTAGTACGAGTAGACATCGAACATTTAAGTCCTTTGGGTCCCGCCATAGAGTTACATTAGAAGAGCCCTTCCAAGAAGACTCAAGGTCATTGGCCACAGATAACATGTCAAATCACGTTAAATGTACAGTAGATTTGATTGGACTGATCATGTCAACATCTTACTTTCAAAATCTTATTGTAGCTAGCAGTTATCATCATTAATCAGGTCGACAATCTACTGACAAATCCTTTTTAATCCTTGTCATATGAAGATAAATAAAAAAGAGAAACTATAGATAAAATACTCATCAGTCATTGGACGCTCATCCGTCATTAAACATAAACATTACACAATGAGTTGGAAAATGCAAAAATCAACAATGGTGGTTTGGAAGGAATCAGTGGCTAACTGCAAGCATTGCAAAGCAACCACTAGTCACTAGCCTGCTATTCAGTGGAGTGACTGTGTGTTTTTTTCCCCGAGTTCCCACCATAAATCCAGAGAATGCCCGACTTTGATGACAAAATTTGCCCACAAAGAACCCTTCCTGTGAGCCCAGCACAAGGTGATTCCAAAAATGTCTTGTAACATTATGCTGCTGCATAAATTATGTAATATGCAAGGGAGATATGTCACATATTGTAGCTAAGAAAGTAATACTAAGTGTACATTGTGTAGTAAGCTGTTAGTGGCCCATGTGCCTCAACCTAATAATTTGGTCTATTTTCACCAAAGCAGTATTGTAAACACATCGTTCGTGGCCCGTGTGTGCTTGTTTGCAGACTTTTTGTGTACAGCTTTGACAGTGTTACTGATAGTGGTGGCGCTTGGCTTTCACGTGCAAATTCAGCACACACAACATTCTATAATAGAATTGTGTTATTTGACATGTCTAATTGAAAGCTTATTATTTAACGCGTCATTGTTATTTGACGTGTATCTTTTTTGACACACAAAGACCCAAACGGCGTTCAATGTGCCTCACCATAATAATTTGCTATATTTTCACCTCTTAATTTCGCCTACTGTTCTAACTTGGAAGTGCACATGTAGCCTATAACCTGTTTTAGAGAAATGTAATCATAGAATATTGTAAGAGCTTTCATTGTCTGCTTATCTGCCCCCTTTATTTATCCTACGGTTCTGACTTGGTGTACAGGGAGTACACTATAAGAATGGCCCATTGCTTCTGAAGCACAGCAGGGTTGGTCCTGATACAGCTGGAAGTGGCGTTGGAAGGCCAGTAGGAGGCTCTTTCCTCTGGTCTAAAAAAATAAATAATAATAATATCCCAATACCCCAGGGCAGTGATTGCTGACATTGCCCTGTGTAGGGTGCTGTCTTTCAGATGGGACATTAAATGTCCTGACTCTCTATGGTCACTAAAGATCCCATGGCACTTATTGTAAGAGTAGGGGTGTTAACCTCGGTGTCCTGGCTAAATTCCCAATCTGGCCCTCATACCATCATGGTCACCGAAACATTCCCAGCTTACAATTGGCTCATGTTTCCCCCCTCCTCTCCCCAGTAACTATTCCACAGGTTGTTGCTGTAAATGAGAATGTGTTCTCAAGTCAAAGTACCTGGTAAAATAAAAAATAAAATATTATTGTTTTGTGTGGGTTTGTGTACTGAGGAACTTGGTTCCAGAAGAAAGCCACTTTCCATTTCCTTATATTGGAGTCTTTCATCAAGGAAAGAGTTTATGGGAGTGACTTTACTGAGTAAATGATTTGCTAGCAAAAACATTCCGCCTGGTCGTAACTAGTTAACAAAGTCAGAAAGTCGTAATTACGGCTAAACCCTGCCCATTTCCACAATTTATCTTCTTAAAATTAGTTTTTAAACCTAACCCTGACTAACGAAGGTCAAGTTTGATGTGTTGGTCCACCAGATCTTCACCTTAGAATGTATTCCATCCTTCAACACAACATGTCACCCTTTATAAAGCACATGTTTATATCATATTCAACAGACGGTTATGTCACATTTCACATTGGTGATTATGTCACACAGCTATGGCACATTTATAAATCCTTTATAAAGCATATCATGTGGTTATAGATATTTTAACACATTTATATAGTTCTTATAAAGGCATTATGAAGGCTTTTTTGAATCCTCTATAAGCTGAATGTAATTTAAAGAGTCATCAACTTTTAAGTTTCTCTGTAAAAAATATACATGATAGTAACAACTTTGTTGTCTTTCTGATATAATATATTGGACAGCCGATCCAAAGTGTGGGCTTACATTATTTCAGGAGACATGAGGGCTGCCCTTGGGGCCACCTGCCTTGGGTCCAATGTGGTGCCAATGAGCCCACATCCTACCAATGTTGGGCACACATCGTACCAATTTGGGCATGTTCGCTGGGAAAAGATGGGCTTATTTCAGGCAAAGTGAGGGCTGCCCTCACCAGATATGGGCTGCCCACACTGAGCCAATGCCTTGTATGCCAATGTGGAGACAAAGAGCAAAGGAACATTGGCCAAATGTGGGCAGGCTACGTGGGCCCACATCGTGCCAGTGTGAACATGTTTGTTGCAGAGTTTCAAACAGGAGACTACTATGGTTGCTTTGTTTGACAGTTATTTGATATTCCTTTGACTTCTTTCTGGCAGACACCGGGCCTGTCCCCAGTATTTTTATGCTGAGTTTGCTTGTAGATTCTGACTGTATTGGACTAGCCACTACAACAAAACAATTACCATATACACAGACAAAACACAGGTGAAATGAAACAACAATCAAAATCACAGGTACATTGCTATTAACTTCTTGGTGACAGGAGGGCAGTATTGAGTAGCTTGGATGAATAAGGTGCCCAGAGTAAACTGCCTGCTACTCTGTCCCAGATGCTAATATATGCATATTAGTAGTAGTATTGGATAGAAAACACTCTGAAATTTCTAACACTGTTTGAATGATGTCTGTGAGTATAACAGAACTCATATGGCAGGCGAAAACCTGAGAAAAATCCAACCAGGAAGTGGGAAATCTGAGGTATATAGTTTTTCAACTCTTTGCCATTCCAATATACAGTGTAAATGTGGTCATATTGCACTTCCTAAGGCTTCCACTAGATGTCAACAGTCTTTAGAACTTTGTTTGAGGCTTCTACTGTGAAGTTGGGGTGAATGAGAGGGGATTGAGCTAGCTGTCGTTCCATTGCTTTTCTATAGACAATGGAATTCTCCGGTTGGAACATTATTGAAGATTTATGTTAAAAACATCCTAAAGATTGATTGTATACTTAGTTTGGCAAGTTTCTACGACCTGTAATATAACTTTTTGAACTTTTCGCCCGACGTTCGGCTGGACCTGAACAAGTGTTTGGATTTGTTTACCAAACGCCCTAACAAAAGAAGCTATTTGGACATAAATGATTAACTTTATCGAACAAATCAAACATTTATTGTGGAACTGGGATTCATGGGAGTGCATTCTGATGAAGATCATCAAAGGTGAGTGAATATTTATAATGCTATTTCTGACTAATGTTGACTACACAATATGGCGGATATATTCTTGGCTGCTCTGTTGTCTGAACGCTGTACTCAGATTATTGCATGGTTTGCTTTTTCCATAACGTTCTTTTAAAATCTGACACAGCGGTTGCATTAAAGTTAATGCAACATGAAGAACAGGCATTTACAATTACCCACAACACTCTAGTGAAGACCCCTTTCAACATATTAAAGAACATTTTAAGGTTTGTAAGAAACATTTCTCAAGAATCATTTTCACTAACTGTTAGAAATGTAACATGTTGCTTGGTCACTCAGGCATGCTGGTGACACATTCCTTACCAAACCTATGACGAACACCGGCCCAATACCTGAAGCCTCAAGGCTCTATTAAAACCTTATCGTGGAAGTACAGCGTTACAGCATGATTTAAACTTAAAGTCTATGTCATTTCAGATTTAGATATGATCCTTCACGAAGGAGCTTGGAAGTAGTGAGCTACTTTTTCAAAGTAATTTTTGTTAATTAAGTAAACTATATTTTTCTTAATGGTAGCTTTAGTGTATCTTAACTTCTTCCAGTGTGAAGTAATTGGTGGCTTGGTAAACTATATTTTCAGAGTAGCTTCCCCAACACTGTGTATACACATGTATTATCGAACACTTCAAATTTGCCAGTGTTAAATTTAGCACAGTGTAAAATTAACACTGAAAATGTGGACCCATCTGTACACTGGAACACTATTAACTTAACACACTGTTTGGTGTCAAGCCTTGTTTCCCAGAGTGCCTTGCCTTTCGAGTGAATTGTAGAGTTACTTACCATGAAAGTATTTATTAGTGATATAGACATGGTTGTTGCATTCATCAATTTTCAGTCATATGGACGTCGTGAGTGAATATGTAATTTTGTACGGGAGACAAAGTCAGGTGCAGGAGAGCAGAGTAGAGTTAACGGTGCACTTTTATTCCGGTCAATAAATAAGCACAAAATGACAAGACACGGAAAAATGCCCAAGACACGGAACAAAAGTACAAAAGTCTACCACGTGAACATACCCACATAATAATAAATTTAAAAAAGCTGGTGACATCGATTGCCGAACAAGGAGAGGAGCCGACTTTGGTGGAAGTCAAGACAGTACCCCCCCTTGACACACGGCTCCAGTGGCCTCGGGGTCGACCCGGAGGGCGAGGCGCATGGCAATCCGGCCTGCGACTGTGAGACTCCCGTAGCAGTTTGTGTCCAGAATATCCGCAACCGGGACCCAGCAACTCTCCTCCGGACCGTACCCCTCCCACACCACGAGGTACTGAAGGCCCCTCTCCCGATGCCTCGAATTCAGGATGGTACGAACGGAGTACGTCGGGGCCCCCTTGATGTCCAGAGGGGGCAGAGAACCTCCCGCAACTCAGATTCATGGAGCGGACCAGCCACCACCGGCCTGAGGAGAGACACATGTCATGAGGGGTTAATACGGTAATCAGAGGGAAGCTGTAATCTGAAACACACCTTGTTCACCCTCCTCAGGACTTTGAATGGCCACACAAACCGCGAACCCAGCTTCCGGCAGGGCAGGCGAACACCAGGGTCTCACTGCTGTGACGGTCTGCGCTGGTCTTTTGGTGAAGCTCTGGTATGCTGGAGGTGAACATGTACAGCCTCCCATGTCTCCTCTGCGCGCCTGAACAAGTCGTCCACCGCAGGAGCCTCGGTCTGACCCTGATGCCACGGTGCCAGAACCGGCTGGTACCCCAATACGCACTGAAAGGGGGAGAAGTTAGTGGAGGAGTGGCGAAGCGAGTTCTGCACCATTTCGGCCCAGGGCACGAACGCCGCCCACACCCTCGGCCGGTCCTGGCAATAGGACCACAGAAACCTGCCCACATCCTGGTTGACTCTTTCTACCTTCCCGTTACTCTCGGGGTGAAAACCAGAAGTAAGGCTGATCGAGACCCCCAGACGTTCCATGAACGCCTTCCAGACTCTCAACGTGACTCTCGACGTTCACGAGATGGTGGCAACCCATCAGACCAGCTCACGTCGGACATCCTCGCGCAGGCTGCACTGATAGAGGTTGATGAGGGCCCTGTAGTTCCAGCCTGCTCCGGTGGCCTGGTCCGGAATTCCAGGGCGAATTCCTGGGCGCTCCTCGTCCCCTGCCTCAAATGGAAGAGCCGTTCTCCCGCCACTCTCCCTTCGGGCGGATGGTCAAAGGAAGCAATGGGTGAACTCCTCATAGTGGTCCAACGCCGCGTCATCTTCTCCCCAAACGGCGTTTGCCCACTCCAGAGCTCTCCCTGAGAGGCATGAGACGAAGGCAAACACTCTCTCCCTTCCCGAGAGAGCTGGGTGCACAGTGGCCAGGTAAAGGTCCAGTTGTAATAGGAATCCCTGGCACTGTGTGGCCGTCCCATCATACTCCCTGGGAAGGTAGAGACGTTTCCCACTGGGACTGGCTCTGGATGGGACGGGTAGAGGCAACCCCGGTTGCGCTGGTCGAGGCACTGGAGAGACTTCCTGTCTCTCCCAACCGTCCATAGTCTGGACAACGCGATCCATCATGGCACCAAGATGATGTAACATAGCCGAATGTTCTTGGACGCGCTCCTCGACTCCTCTAACCGGGTACCTGCTCCTGCTGACTCCATCGTAGGGTGTGTAATTCTGTTACGGGTGTGTATGGGAGGCGTAGTCAGGTGCAGGAGAGCAGAGTAGAGTTAAAAGGCGCACTTTTATTCCAGTCAATAAATAAGCACAAAATGACTTCAAAGGGCCCAAAACACGGAACATGTAAAAAAGTCTAGCGCGTGAACATACCCACATAGCAATAAACAATTACACACAAAGACATGGAGGGGAACAGAGGACTAAATACATGCAGTGTGATTAGATAATAAAAACCAGGTGTGTATGGAAACAAGACAAAACAAATAGACATGTGAAAAATGCAGCGGCGATGTCTAGAAAGCCGGAGACGTCGATGGCCGAACACCGCCCGAACAAGGAGTGGAGCCGACTTCGGTGGAAGTCCTGACAGTAATCATAAAAATTTAATTATTTAACACAGTACAATATGTATTTCATATGGCTTTATTTTGAAGCCCTACACTCTAAACATAACAATTAAATCTGTAAATCTGTAACAATTAACTCTCATTGGTGTAAAATACCCCAGTGTTGCTGTTAATAATCAGAGTTGAACAAAAACCATGCCGATCATTATCATATTTCCCAGCATGCTCTATTGCAGGTTGATTTTAAGAATTGTTTTTTTCATTATCTATGTTTTTGCATGTACATTGATTGATTAATTAATCTTATGCTTCTCAAATATAAATGACGTACATTTTCTAAACTAATCCAATTTGTTACTTGGACTGTCACGCCCTGGTCTATATTTATTATGTTATATTCATTTATTGAGTCAGGCCAGGGTGTGACATGGGTTTATTTGTAGTGTGTTTTGTCTTGGGGTTGTGTGGGGTGTATAGATTAGTCTATGGCTGCCTGAGGCGGATCTCAATCAGAGTCAGGTGATTATCGTTGTCTCTGATTGGAAAACATATTTAGGTAGCCTGGGTTTCACTGTGTTTGTGGGTGATTGTTCCTGTCTCTGTGTTTGTTGCACCAGTCAGGGCTGTTTCGGTTTTCGACGTTTGTTGTTTTGTATTGTTCGTGTTTCGTCATAATTAAAGATGTATCGAACGAACCACGTTGCATTTTGGTCCGATCCTTATTCCACCTCTTCGTCAGAGAAGGAGGTAGAAGAAAGCCGTTACAGAATCACCCACCACAAACGGACCAAGCAACGTGTCAACGGGCAGGAGCCACAGGAGAAGCAACAAAGGCAGCAACAGCGATCACAGGACTTCTGGACTTGGGAGGAGAAATTGTTCGGAGAAGGACCCTGGGTTCAGCCTGGAGAATATCGCCGCCCCAAAGAAGAACTGGAGGCGGCGAGAGCTGAGAGGCGCTGGTATGAGGAGGCAGCGCGGCGACGCGGATGGAAACCCGAGAGTCAGCCCCAAAAATTTCTTGGGGGGGGGCTCAGGGAGAGTGTGGCAGAGTCAGGAGTCAGACCTGAGCTCACTCTCCCTGTTTATTGTGAGGAGCCAAGGAGGAGACCAGAACCGGTGTTGGAGGTGAGCGAAGCAGAGACTGTGAAGGAGTTAATGGGGAAATTGGAGGAGAGAGAAATGAGGGATTTGCTGTGTTGGTTTTTGCATGGAATTCGCCCGACGGAACGTGTCAGGGGCTTAATGGCACCTGGGTCAGCGCTCCATACTCGTCCTGAGGTGCGTGTTAGTCGGCTGGTGAAGTTGGTGCCAGCCTCACGCACCAGGCCTCCTGTGCACATCCCTAGCCTTGCACGTCCTGTGCCAACACTGCTCTCAAGATCTCCAGTGTGCCTTCACGGTCTAGCCCATCCTGTGCCACCTCCACACACCAGCCCTCCGGTGGCAGCTCCCCGCACCAGGCTTCCTGTGCGTGTCCTCGGCCCAGTACCACCAGTGCCAGCACCACGCATCAGGCCTACAGTGCGCCTCGCCTCTCCTGCGCTGCCGGAGCCTCCTGCCTGTTCAGCGCTGTCGAAGCCTTCCTCCTCTACAGCACTGCTGGAGTCTCCCGCCTGTTTAGCGCTGCCGGAGCCTTCCTCCTCTCCTGCGCTGCCAGAGCCTCCCGCCTGTTTAGCGCTGCCAGAGCCTTCCGCCTCTACAGCGTTGCCGGAGTCTCCTGCCCGTTTAGCGCAGCCAGTCTGCATGGAGCAGCCAGAGCTGCCAGTCTGCATGGAGCAGCCAGAGCTGCCAGTCTGCATGGAGCAGCCAGAGTTGCCAGTCTGCATGGAGCAGCCAGAGCTGCTAGTCTGCATGGAGCAGCCAGAGCTGCCAGTCTGCATGGAGCAGCCAGAGCTGTTAGTCTGCATGGAGCAGCCAGAGCTGTCAGTCTGCAAGAAGCCGCCAGAGCTGTCAATCTGCATGGAGCAGCCAGAGCCTCCAGTCAGCATGGAGCAGCCAGAGCCGTCAGTCAGCATGAAGCAGCCAGAGCCGTCAGTCTGCCAGGATCCGCCAGTCAGCCAGACTCTTCCAGATCTGCCAGTCAGCCAGACTCTTCCAGATCTGCCAGTCAGCCAGACTCTTCCAGATCTGCCAGTCAGCCAGACTCTTCCAGATCTTCCAGTCAGCCAGACTCTTCCAGATCCGCCAGTCAGCCAGACTCTTCCAGATCTGCCAGTCAGCCAGACTCTTCCAGATCTGCCAGTCAGCCAGACTCTTCCAGACCTGCCAGTCAGCCAGACTCTTCCAGACCTGCCAGTCAGCCAGACTCTTCCAGACCTGCCAGTCAGCCAGACTCTTCCAGACCTGCCAGTCAGCCAGGATCTTCCAGATCTGCCAGTCAGCCAGACTCTTCCAGATCTGCCAGTCAGCCAGACTCTTCCAGATCTGCCAGTCAACCAGACGCTTCCAGATCTGCCAGTCAGCCAGACTCTTCCAGATCTGCCAGTCAGCCAGACTCTTCCAGATCTGCCAGTCAACCAGACTCTTCCAGATCTGCCAGTCAGGCAGACTCTTCCAGATCTGCCAGTCAACCAGACTCTTCCAGTCAGCCAGACTCTTCCAGATCTGCCAGTCAGCCAGACTCTTCCAGATCTGCCAGTCAGCCAGACTCTTCCAGATCTGCCAGTCAGCCAGACTCTTCCAGACCTGCCAGTCAGCCAGACCCTTCCAGACCTGCCAGTCAGCCAGACTCTTCCAGACCTGCCAGTCAGCCAGACTCTTCCAGATCTGCCAGTCAGCCAGACTCTTCCAGATCTGCCAGTCAGCCAGACTCTTCCAGATCTGCCAGTCAACCAGACTCTTCCAGATCTGCCAGTCAGCCAGACCCTTCCAGATCTGCCAGTCAGCCAGACTCTTCCAGATCTGCCAGTCAACCAGACTCTTCCAGATCTGCCAGTCAGCCAGACTCTTCCAGATCTGCCAGTCAACCAGACTCTTCCAGTCAGCCAGACTCTTCCAGATCTGCCAGTCAGCCAGACTCTTCCAGATCCGCCAGTCAGCCAGGATCTGCCAGAACTGCCAGCCAGCCAGGATCTGCCGGATTCAACTGCCTGGCTGGGCTTCCTCTCAGTGCTGGGCTTCCTCTCGTTGCTGGGCTTCCTCTGTCCCGAGCTGCCCCTCTGTCCCGAGCTGCCCATCTGTCCCGAGCTGCCCCTCTGTCCCGAGCTGCCCCTCTGTCCCGAGCTGCCCCTCTGTCTCGAGTTGCCCTTCTGTCCCGAGCTGCCCCTCTGACCCGAGCTGCCCTTCTGTCCCGAGCTTTTGTATTGTTCGTGTTTCGTCATAATTAAAGATGTATCGAATGAACCACGTTGCATTTTGGTCCGATCCTTATTCCACCTCTTCGTCAGAGAAGGAGGTAGAAGAAAGCCGTTACATGGACTTTTAGATGCTTTAGGTATTCTCAGTTTGTACACTGCAATGTAAAATGTTCCTTCAATATTATTGCGCATTACATATATGAATATTGTTATTGTTATTGCATCAAAGTGGTTACTATCCCTTTGGGGATATCACATTGGAATTTGCATAGATTTTTAACCCAACAAACGGGTGTGATCATTCTATAGTGGTCCCTGCAGTGTATACTCAAACATGTGTCACACTTTACACACTGTTTTTTCACAGAAACATTTTGCACAAACACAGTTATATCCTGAATTTGACCAGTTTATTTTAGGATGCAATGTTCATTCACAGAAGTAGCGACAGCATAACACAATCATTCAAACAGGAATACGTAGGCTACCTTATAACACATTTTAAATAGCTTTACAGATTTGATGGTTTTACAGAAAAATTACTTTTATTCATGGTTGTTTCTATTGTTAAAATGTTCCTTCAATATTATTGCGCATTACATATATGAATATTGTTATTGTTATTTCATCAAAGTGGTTACTATCCCTTTGGGGATATCACATTGGAATTTGCATAGATTTTTAACCCAACAAACGGGTGTGATCATTCTATAGTGGTCCCTGCAGTGTATACTCAAACATGTGTGATTAAAACGCTTATTTAGAACGTCCAGTTTCGATTGATGGAATCCCTGGGACTGGGACTATCGCACTGGGACTGGCTCCGGATGGGACGGGTAGAGGCAACCCCGGTTGCCAGTCACACTTTACACACTGTTTTTTCACAGAAACATTTTGCACAAACACAGTTATATCCTGAATTTGACCAGTTTATTTTAGGATGCAATGTTCATTCACAGAAGTAGCGACAGCATAACACAATCATTCAAACAGGAAAACGTAGGCTACCTTATAACACATTTTAAATAGCTTTACAGATTTGATGGTTTTACAGAAAAATTACTTTTATTCATGGTTGTTTCTATTGTTTTTAACAACATGTACTTTATAACAAATTTAAATTATAACATATTGACTTAGGATCTCAATTGGTGAAGTCCAAAGGAATTGAAATTTAATGAATGCACAAACCATGTCTCTGTCACTAACAAATTCAGTCATAGGTGGTAACTCTACAATTCACTTGAAAGACAAGGTACTCTGGGAAATATGCAAAAAAAGCATTTCACTAAGCAGTGTGTTAATTCAACACTGTTTAGTATCTATACGGGTCCACACTTTCAGTGTTAATTTAACATTGTGGAATTTGCTGTGAAGGTACATGTATTTCCATTTGTAGAGTTCTGAGTGTAGTGTGCAATTCTGTTACATAACCCAATGAAATTCAAATTGAATTGAGTTGACGTTGAGTTCTGTGTTGTGTCTGTGAAGTGGGCAATTCTATAAAAAAAATTATATTGAATTTCTTTTTAATTTAAATTATATTGATATCATTGTTTTGAACTCTTATTACAGCCTTACATTTTTTACTATTTTTTTAAATTATTCATTGTGTTTACCATATCCCAACTCTCATCCATACAGATTGGTATTCTGTGCCATTGAGAAATGCCTGGAAATGTTGAAGCACAACATCACTTCAATAACCAACTACTACAAGGAGAGGGCACTTATTGCCAGGGTAGGTCCACCCTATTCCCCCGATACCTTGTAGAGCACCTTTGTTGTTTGTTCCTGTAACTGCCGGTGAAACTCTCCACGTTTGTTACTGAGCAACAAGCAAGAAATCTGGTCTCAGAGAAAGATTCAATTCATATGCTATTGTACGACTGTGTAAGCATATGATACTATACATCCTATTATTCATATGATATTGTTTGACCGTTATTCCATTCAGAATATATTTTTCTTTTACCTTTATTTAACTAGGCAAGTCAGTTAAGAACAAATTCTTATTTTCAATGACAGCCTAGGAACAGTGGGTTAACTGCCTGTTTCTGGGGCAGAACGACAGATTTGTACCTTGTCAGCTCGGGGATTTGAACATGAAACCTTTTGATTACTAGTCCAACGCTCTAACCACTAGGCTACCCTGCCGCCCCAATATGGCTGGTGTCAGTAAACGTTGGCAAAAAAAGCTAAATTAAATTGTTTACAGCAGCACAGTTACAGTCACCAACACTCTGGTTAATACGAAAACTGCCTAACCAAATCTGCTAGGGCGAGTAAAATGGTCAGAGTGGTTTCATTAGTGTCTGGAAGTAGCTAGCAAGCTAGCCAACGTTAGCTTGGGTGCTTGACTGTCGTTGTAAGGCTGGAATGTTCCAATCAACCCTACTCCTCGGCCCGAAAGTCCAGTGCATGCTCCGAGAGTAAAACGGTCTGAATTTACAAACGGACAATCTGACAGCGCTCTGAATTTATAAGCGCAGGCACTCCAGATTGAATTTAAGAACACACCCAAAGTCGAAAAATGTCTAACTCGTAATTTGTTATGCTAACAAGAGAGAACTAGTTCATATAATTGTGTTTTTTGATAATTGCACATTTATAAAAAGCTAGACAGCTAGTATAACAGTAATGCCACATCGACTTCCGTTAAGTAGAGAAGTAGAGAAGGCAAAGAGCAAGTACGCTCAATTGAAAGTTCGGTGACACTACAATTAGTTTGTGGAAATGTTATGCCCCTTAGATAGTAAGTTAGAATCTTCCAATCCTCTTATGCTGTAGCCTACTACCGACCGTCACGTTGTACAGTGCCATATTTTCCATTCCATCCTAATGGAAACCCAGAGGGTTTAATTTCTCGTATTAATCAAATTAATAAAGCCACATTTCTTAAAATCAATCTCATATACTATGTCAAACTTGCACTAACTCGCATTAACAGAATAAATAACGTGCCACAGAATGCTGCAGCAGCCCGCAAGGTGTGCTGCAGTATGACACAACTTTTAAAGGAGGAACCACTGTAGCACACCTGATAACCAACTTGTTAATAAAGACAATAATAAAACCTATGGAATTTGTACAATATAATATGGCTATTAAACTAGAATAAAAAAACTATGGTTCTACAAAGAACCTTTGAGATTTAGAAAGGTTCTTTATAGAACCATTCTTCATAAAGGTTCTATAGTGAACCATAACTGACTCAACTCCAGCCACTTTAATAATGGGAATTGATGGGAAATTATGTAAAATATATCACTAGCCACTTTAAACAATGCTACCTAATATAATGTTTACATACCCTACATTATTCATCTCATATGTATACGTATATACTGTACTCTATATCATCTACTGCATCCTTATGTAATACATGTATCACTAGCCACTTTAACTATGCCACTTTGTTTACATACTCATCTCATATGTATATACTGTACTTGATACCATCTACTGTATCTTGCCTATGCTGCTCTGCACCATCACTCATTCATATCTTTAGTACATATTCTTTATCCCCTTACACTGTGTATAAGAAATTAGTTTTGGAATTGTTAGTTAGATTACTTGTTGGTTATTACTGCATTATCGGAACAAGAAGCACAAGCATTTCGCTACACTCGCATTAACATCTGCTAACCATGTGTATGTGACAAATAAAATTTGATTTGATTTGATTTAACAAGGAAAGTATTCATACCTCTTGACTTATTCCACATTTTGTTGTGTTACAGCCTGAATTCAAACCGATAAAAAAACATCTCACCCATCAACACACAATACCACATAATTAAATGTTTGCAAATGTATTGATATCTAATATCTAATTTACGTAAGTATTTACACCCTTGAGTCAATACATGTTAAATCACTTTTGGCAGCAATTACAGCTGTGAGTCTTTCTGGGATAGAGCTTTGCACACCTGGATTGTACTACAGTATTTGCACACTATATTTATAAAAATAACAAAAAAGTTGGTTGTTGACATAGATCTTCAAGCTGATTTAAGACAAAACTGTAACTAGGCCACTCAGGAACATTCAATGTCATCTTGCTAAGCCACTCCAGTGTATATTTGGCCTTGTGTTTTAGGTTATTGCCCTGCTGAAAGGTGCATTTGTCATCCAGTGTCACGCCCTGGTCAAAATATATTATATTTATTCTTCATTTATTCGGTCAGGCCAGGGTGTGACATGGGTTATTGTGGTGTGTTTTTGTCTTGGGGTTTTGTGGGATGTCTAGCGTTAGTCTATGGCTGCCTGAGGCGGTTCTCAATCAGAGTCAGGTGATTATCGTTGTCTCTGATTGGGAACCATATTTAGGCAGCCATATTCTTTGTGTGTTTCGTGGGTGATTGTCCTTAGTGTCCTTGTTCCTGTGTCTGTGTTAGTTTACACAAGTATAGGCTGTTTCGGTTTTCGTTAAGTTCATTACGTTCTTTGTTTTGTAGTATTTGTATTTGATCCGTGTTTACGTTTGTTCATTAAACATGGATCGCAATCTACACGCTGCATTTTGGTCCGACTCTCCTTCACAGCATGAAAACCGTTACATCCAGTGTCTGTTGGAAAGCAGACTGAACCAGGATTTTGCCTGTACTTAGCTCAATTTAGTTTATTTTTATTTTTTATTCCTGAAAAACTCCCTTGCTAATGACAAGCTTACCCATAACATGATGCAGCCAACACTATGCTTGAAAATATTAAGAGTAGTACTCAGTGAGGTGTTGTGTTGGATTTGCCACAAACATAATGCTTGGTATTCAGGACAATAAGCTAATTTCAAGGATGCATGTTTTGGAATATATTTATGCTGTACAGGCTTCCTTCTTCCCCTCTGTCATTTAGGTTAGTATTAAACCTCTCTAGGGTATGTGCTAGCGTCCCACCTGGCCAACATCCAGTGAGATTGCAGTGCGGCAAATTCAAATACAGAAATACTCATAAAAATTCAGAACAGATACAACTGTTAAACATAGGTTTAAAGATTAACTTCTTGTGAATCCAACCACGGTGTCATATTTAAAAAATGCTTTACGGCGAAAGCATACCTTACAATTATTTGAGAACATAGCCCAACAGACAAACCATTACAAACAGTAACCAGCCAAGTAGAAGAGTTACACAAGCCAGAAATAGAGATAAAATTAATCCCTTACCTTTGATGATCTTCATATGTTTGCACTCAGAAGACATTCATTTATTCAATAAATGTTCCTTTTGTTCGATAAAGTCTCTCTTTATATCTCTCTTTAGTCTCTCTTTATGTAAACCTCCGTTTTGTTCTTGTGTTTTCTTCAGTAATCCACAGGCTCAAACACAGTCACAACAGGCAGACAAAAAAATCAAAATTGTATCCGTAAAGTTCGTAGAAACATGTCAAATGATGTTTATATTCAAGCCTCGGGTTTTTTTGCCTAAATAATCAATAATATTTGATGTTATTGATAAATTGCATTTATTTTCAGCACTTAACATGTGTAAATATTTGTATGAACATAAGATTCAACAATTGAGACATAAACTGAACAAGTTCCACAGACATGTGACTAACATAAATGGAAGAATGTGTCCCTGAACAAAGGGGGGGAAATACTGCAGTGCATCTCCTCCTCATGGATTGCATCAGAATTGTCAGTTCTTGCTGTGAGATGTTACCTCACTCTTCCACCAAGGCACCTGCAAGTTCCCGGACATTCCTCGGGGGAATGGCTCTAGTCCTCACCCTCCGATCCAACAGGTTCCAGACGTGCTCAATGGGATTGAGATCCGAGCTCTTTGCTGGCCATGGCAGAACACTGACCTTCCTGTCTTGCAGGAAATCATGCACAGAACGAGCAGAATTGTCATGCTGGAGGGTCATGTCAGGATGAGCCTGCAGGAAGTGTACCACATGAGGGAGGAGGATGTCTTCCCTCTAACGCACAGCATTGAGATTGCCTGAAATGACAACAAGCTCAGTCCAATGATGCTGTGACACAACGCCCCAGACCATGACGGACCCTCCACCTCCAAATCGATCCCGCTGCAGAGTACAGGACTCGGTTTAACGCTCATTCTTTCGAAGATAAACGCAAATCTGACCATCACCCCTGGTGAGACAAAACCGCGACACGTAAGTAAAGAGCACTTTATGCCAGTCCTGTCTGGTCCAGCGCCAGTGGGTTTACATTTACATTTACATTTAAGTCATTTAGCAGACGCTCTTATCCAGAGCGACTTACAAATTGGTGAATTCACCTTCTGACATCCAGTGGAACAGCCACTTTACAATAGTGCATCTAAATCATTTAAGGGGGGGGGGGTGAGAAGGATTACTTTATCCTATCCTAGGTATTCCTTGAAGAGGTGGGGTTTCAGGTGTCTCCGGAAGGTGGTGATTGACTCCGCTGTCCTGGCGTTGTGAGGGAGTTTGTTCCACCATTGGGGGGCCAGAGCAGCGAACAGTTTTGACTGGGCTGAGCGGGAACTGTACTTCCTCAGTGGTAGGGAGGCGAGCAGGCCAGAGGTGGATGAACGCATTGCCCTTGTTTGGGTGTAGGGCCTGATCAGAGCCTGGAGGTACTGCGGTGCCGTTCCCCTCACAGCTCCGTAGGCAAGCACCATGGTCTTGTAGCGGATGCGAGCTTCAACTGGAAGCCAGTGGAGAGAGCGGAGGAGCGGGGTGACGTGAGAGAACTTGGGAAGGTTGAACACCAGACGGGCTGTGGCGTTCTGGATGAGTTGTAGGGGTTTAATGGCACAGGCAGGGAGCCCAGCCAACAGCGAGTTGCAGTAATCCAGACGGGAGATGACAAGTGCCTGGATTAGGACCTGCGCCGCTTCCTGTGTGAGGCAGGGTCGTACTCTGCGGATGTTGTAGAGCATGAACCTACAGGAACGGGCCACCGCCTTGATGTTAGTTGAGAACGACAGGGTGTTGTCCAGGATCACGCCAAGGTTCTTAGCGCTCTGGGAGGAGGACACAATGGAGTTGTCAACCGTGATGGCGAGATCATGGAACGGGCAGTCCTTCCCCGGGAGGAAGAGCAGCTCCGTCTTGCCGAGGTTCAGCTTGAGGTGGTGATCCGTCATCCACACTGATATGTCTGCCAGACATGCAGAGATGCGATTCGCCACCTGGTCATCAGAAGGGGGAAAGGAGAAGATTAATTGTGTGTCGTCTGCATAGCAATGATAGGAGAGACCATGTGAGGTTATGACAGAGCCAAGTGACTTGGTGTATAGCGAGAATAGGAGAGGGCCTAGAACAGAGCCCTGGGGGACACCAGTGGTGAGAGCGCGTGGCGAGGAGACAGATTCTCGCCACGCCACCTGGTAGGAGCGACCTGTCAGGTAGGACGCAATCCAAGCGTGGGCCGCGCCGGAGATGCCCAACTCGGAGAGGGTGGAGAGGAGGATCTGATGGTTCACAGTATCGAAGGCAGCCGATAGGTCTAGAAGGATGAGAGCAGAGGAGAGAGAGTTAGCTTTAGCAGTGCGGAGCGCCTCCATGATACAGAGAAGAGCAGTCTCAGTTGAATGACTAGTCTTGAAACCTGACTGATTTGGATCAAGAAGGTCATTCTGAGAGAGATAGCGGGAGAGCTGGCCAAGGACGGCACGTTCAAGAGTTTTGGAGAGAAAAGAAAGAAGGGATACTGGTCTGTAGTTGTTGACATCGGAGGGATCGAGTGTAGGTTTTTTCAGAAGGGGTGCAACTCTCGCTCTCTTGAAGACGGAAGGGACGTAGCCAGCGGTCAGGGATGAGTTGATGAGCGAGGTGAGGTAAGGGAGAAGGTCTCCGGAAATGGTCTGGAGAAGAGAGGAGGGGATAGGGTCAAGCGGGCAGGTTGTTGGGCGGCCGGCCGCCACAAGAAGAGAGATTTCATCTGGAGAGAGAGGGGAGAAAGAGGTCAGAGCACAGGGTAGGGCAGTGTGAGCAGAACCAGCGGTGTCGTTTGACTTAGCAAACGAGGATCGGATGTCGTCGACCTTCTTTTCAAAAGCAGAGGGAGAGGGAGGAGGGGGGGGAGGGGGAGGAGGATTCAGGAGGGAGGAGAAGGTGGCAAAGAGCTTCCTAGGGTTAGAGGCAGATGCTTGGAATTTAGAGTGGTAGAAAGTAGCTTTAGCAGCAGAGACAGAGGAGGAAAATGTAGAGAGGAGGTAGTGAAAGGATGCCAGGTCCGCAGGGAGGCGAGTTTTCCTCCATTTCCGCTCGGCTGCCCGGAGCCCTGTTCTGTGAGCTCGCAATGAGTCGTCGAGCCACGGAGCGGGAGGGGAGGACCGAGCCGGCCTGGAGGATAGGGGACATAGA
The DNA here is from genome assembly GCF_036934945.1 of Oncorhynchus masou masou. Taxonomy (NCBI): domain Eukaryota; kingdom Metazoa; phylum Chordata; class Actinopteri; order Salmoniformes; family Salmonidae; genus Oncorhynchus; species Oncorhynchus masou. The sequence continues at coordinate 46,956,124 of NC_088229.1, read as the reverse complement.
GAGTCAAAGGATGCAGAAAGGGAAGAGAGGAGGGTTGAGGAGGCATAATCAGGAGATAGGTTGGAGAAGGTATGAGCAGAGGGAAGAGATGATAGGATGGAAGAGGAGAGAGTAGCGGGGGAGAGAGAGCGAAGGTTGGGACGGCGCGATACCATCCGAGTAGGGGCAGTGTGGGAAGTGATGGATGAGAGCGAGAGGGAAAAGGATACAAGGTAGTGGTCGGAGACTTGGAGGGGAGTTGCAATGAGGTTAGTGGAAGAACAGCATCTAGTAAAGATGAGGTCGAGCGTATTGCCTGCCTTGTGAGTAGGGGGAAGGTGAGAGGGTGAGGTCAAAGAGGAGAGGAGTGGAAAGAAGGAGGCAGAGAGGAATGAGTCAAAGGTAGACGTGGGGAGGTTAAAGTCGCCCAGGACTGTGAGAGGTGAGCCGTCCTCAGGAAAGGAGCTTATCAAGGCATCAAGCTCATTGATGAACTCTCCGAGGGAACCTGGAGGGCGATAAAAGATAAGGATGTTAAGCTTGAAAGGGCTGGTAACTGTGACAGCATGGAATTCAAAGGAGGCGATAGACAGATGGGTAAGGGGAGAAAGAGAGAATGACCACTTGGGAGAGATGAGGATCCCGGTGCCACCACCCCGCTGACCAGAAGCTCTCGGGGTGTGCGAGAACACGTGGGCGGACGAAGAGAGAGCAGTAGGAGTAGCAGTGTTATCTGTGGTGATCCATGTTTCCGTCAGTGCCAAGAAGTCGAGGGACTGGAGGGAGGCATAGGCTGAGATGAACTCTGCCTTGTTGGCCGCAGATCGGCAGTTCCAGAGGCTACCGGAGACCTGTAACTCCACGTGGGTCGTGCGCGCTGGGACCACCAGATTAGGGTGGCCGCGGCCACGCGGTGTGGAGCGTTTGTATGGTCTGTGCAGAGAGGAGAGAACAGGGATAGATAGACACATAGTTGACAGGCTACAGAAGAGGCTACGCTAATGCAAAGGAGATTGGAATGACAAGTGGACTACACGTCTCGAATGTTCAGAAAGTTAAGCTTACGTAGCAAGAATCTTATTGACTAAAATGATTGAAATGATACAGTACTGCTGGAGTAGGCTAGCTGGCAGTGGCTGCGTTGTTGACTTTGTAGGCTAGCTGGCAGTGGCTGCGTTGTTGACACTACACTAATCAAGTCGTTCCGTCGAGTGTAATAGTTTCTACAGTGCTGCTATTCGGGGGCTAGCTGGCTAGCTAGCAGTGTTGATTACGTTACGTTACGTTAAAAGAACGACAATAGCTGGCTAGCTAACCTAGAAAATCGCTCCAGACTACACAATTGTCTTAGATACAAAGACGGCTATGTAGCTAGCTAGCTACGATCAAACAAATCAAACCGTTGGACTGTAATGAAGTGAAATGAAAATGTGATACTACCTGTGGAGCGAAGCGGAATGTTGACCGGGTTGTTGAAGTTCAATTCGGTAGACGTTGGCTAGCTGTTGGCTAGCTAGCTAGCAGTATCTCCTACGTTAATGACGACAAATAGCTGGCTAGCTAACCTCGGTAAATTAAGATAATCACTCTAAGTCTACACACTCTAAACTACACAATTATCTTGGATACGAAGATAGCAAAGACAACTATGTAGCTAGCTAACACTACACTAATCGAGTCGTTCAGTTGAGTGTAATAGTTTCTACAGTGCTAGTAGTAGACGGTGGACGTTAGCTAGCTGCTGGGCAGATAGCAGTGTAGACTACGTTAGGACGACGAAATACGATAATTACGCAATTAACTTTGATACAAAGACGGCTATGTAGCACCGGTTCCGGGTTGGAGCGAGCGGTCGCATCTACACTTCGGTCCGCAGGTAGTATAACTTTTCATTACATTTCATTATAGTACAACGGTTTGATTTGTCTAATCTTAGCAATTTCTTCTTAGCTAGCTACACAGCCGTCTTTGTATCAAAGATAATTGCGTAATTATCGTATTTCGTCGTCCTAACGTAGTCTACACTGCTTTCTGCCCAGCAGCTAGCTAACGTCCACTAGCACAGCAGCTAGCTAACGTCCACTAGCACTGTAGAAACTATTCCACTCAACGACTCGATTAGTGTAGTGTTAGCTAGCTACATAGTTGTCTTTGCTGTCTTCGTATCCAAGGTAATTGTGTAGTTTAGAGTGTGTAGACTTAGAGTGATTATCTTAATTTACCGAGGTTAGCTAGCCAACTATTTGTCGTCCTTAACGTAGGAGTCACTGCTAGCTAGCTAGCCAACAGCTAGCCAACGTCTTCCGAATTGAACTTCAACAACCCGGTCAACATTCCGCCTCGCTCCACAGGTAGTATCACATTTTCATTTCACTTCATTACAGTCCAACGGTTTGATTTGTTTGATCGTAGCTAGCTAGCTACATAGCCGTCTTTGTATCTAAGACAATTGTGTAGTCTGGAGCGATTTTCTAGGTTAGCTAGCCAGCTATTGTCGTTCTTTTAACGTAACGTAACGTAATCAACACTGCTAGCTAGCCAGCTAGCCCCCGAATAGCAGAACTGTAGAAACTATTACACTCGACGGAACGACTTGATTAGTGTAGTGTCAACAACGTAGCCACTTCCAGCTAGCCTACTCCAGCAGTACTGTATCATTTCAATCATTTTAGTCAATAAGATTCTTGCTACGTAAGCTTAACGTTCTGAACATTCGATAAGTGTAGTCCACTTGTCATTCCAATCTCCTTTGCATTAGCGTAGCCTCTTCTGTAGCCTGTCAACTATGTGTCTATCTATCCCTGTTCTCTCCTCTCTGCACAGACCATACAAACGCTCCACACCGCGTGGCCGCGGCCACCCTAATCTGGTGGTCCCAGCGCGCACGACCCACGTGGAGTTCCAGGTCTCCGGTAGCCTCTGGAACTGCCGATCTGCGGCCAACAAGGCAGAGTTCATCTCAGCCTATGCCTCCCTCCAGTCCCTCGACTTCTTGACACTGACGGAAACATGGATCACCACAGACAACACTGCTACTCCTACTGCTCTCTCTTCGTCCGCCCACGTGTTCTCGCACACCCCGAGAGCTTCTGGTCAGCGGGGTGGTGGCACCGGGATCCTCATCTCTCCCAAGTGGTCATTCTCTCTCTCTCCCCTTACCCATCTGTCTATCGCCTCCTTTGAATTCCATGCTGTCACAGTTACCAGCCCTTTCAAGCTTAACATCCTTATCATTTATCGCCCTCCAGGTTCCCTCGGAGAGTTCATCAATGAGCTTGATGCCTTGATAAGCTCCTTTCCTGAGGACGGCTCACCTCTCACAGTCCTGAGCGACTTTAACCTCCCCACGTCTACCTTTGACTCATTCCTCTCTGCCTCCTTCTTTCCACTCCTCTCCTCTTTTGACCTCACCCTCTCACCTTCCCCCTACTCACAAGGCAGGCAATACGCTCGACCTCATCTTTACTAGATGCTGTTCTTCCACTAACCTCATTGCAACTCCCCTCCAAGTCTCCGACCACTACCTTGTATCCTTTTCCCTCTCGCTCTCATCCAACACTTCCCACACTGCCCCTACTCGGATGGTATCGCGCCGTCCCAACCTTCGCTCTCTCTCCCCGCTACTCTCTCCTCTTCCATCCTATCATCTCTTCCCTCTGCTCATACCTTCTCCAACCTATCTCCTGATTCTGCCTCCTCAACCCTCCTCTCTTCCCTTTCTGCATCCTTTGACTCTCTATGTCCCCTATCCTCCAGGCCGGCTCGGTCCTCCCCTCCCGCTCCGTGGCTCGACGACTCATTGCGAGCTCACAGAACAGTGCTCCGGGCAGCCGAGCGGAAATGGAGGAAAACTCGCCTCCCTGCGGACCTGGCATTCTTTCACTCCCTCCTCTCTACATTTTCCTCCTCTGTCTCTGCTGCTAAAGCCACTTTCTTCCACTCTAAATTCCAAGCATCTGCCTCTAACCCTAGGAAGCTCTTTGCCACCTTCTCCTCCCTTCTGAATCCTCCTCCCCCTCCCCCCTCCTCCCTCTCTGCAGATGACTTCATCAACCATTTTGAAAAGAAGGTCGACGACATCCGATCCTCGTTTGCTAAGTCAAACGACACCGCTGGTTCTGCTCACACTGCCCTACCCTGTGCTCTGACCTCTTTCTCCCCTCTCTCTCCAGATGAAATCTCGCTTCTTGTGGCGGCCGGCCGCCCAACAACCTGCCCGCTTGACCCTATCCCCTCCTCTCTTCTCCAGACCATTTCCGGAGACCTTCTCCCTTACCTCACCTCGCTCATCAACTCATCCCTGACCGCTGGCTACGTCCCTTCCGTCTTCAAGAGAGCGAGAGTTGCACCCCTTCTGAAAAAACCTACACTCGATCCCTCCGATGTCAACAACTACAGACCAGTATCCCTTCTTTCTTTTCTCTCCAAAACTCTTGAACGTGCCGTCCTTGGCCAGCTCTCCCGCTATCTCTCTCAGAATGACCTTCTTGATCCAAATCAGTCAGGTTTCAAGACTAGTCATTCAACTGAGACTGCTCTTCTCTGTATCACGGAGGCGCTCCGCACTGCTAAAGCTAACTCTCTCTCCTCTGCTCTCATCCTTCTAGACCTATCGGCTGCCTTCGACACTGTGAACCATCAGATCCTCCTCTCCACCCTCTCCGAGTTGGGCATCTCCGGTGCGGCCCACGCTTGGATTGCGTCCTACCTGACAGGTCGCTCCTACCAGGTGGCGTGGCGAGAATCTGTCTCCTCGCCACGCGCTCTCACCACTGGTGTCCCCCAGGGCTCTGTTCTAGGCCCTCTCCTATTCTCGCTATACACCAAGTCACTTGGCTCTGTCATAACCTCACATGGTCTCTCCTATCATTGCTATGCAGACGACACACAATTAATCTTCTCCTTTCCCCCTTCTGATGACCAGGTGGCGAATCGCATCTCTGCATGTCTGGCAGACATATCAGTGTGGATGACGGATCACCACCTCAAGCTGAACCTCGGCAAGACGGAGCTGCTCTTCCTCCCGGGAAGGACTGCCCGTTCCATGATCTCGCCATCACGGTTGACAACTCCATTGTTTCCTCCTCCCAGAGCGCTAAGAACCTTGGCGTGATCCTGGACAACACCCTGTCGTTCTCAACTAACATCAAGGCGGTGGCCCGTTCCTGTAGGTTCATGCTCTACAACATCCGCAGAGTACGCCCCTGCCTCACACAGGAAGCGGCGCAGGTCCTAATCCAGGCACTTGTCATCTCCCGTCTGGATTACTGCAACTCGCTGTTGGCTGGGCTCCCTGCCTGTGCCATTAAACCCCTACAACTCATCCAGAACGCCGCAGCCCGTCTGGTGTTCAACCTTCCCAAGTTCTCTCACGTCACCCCGCTCCTCCGCTCTCTCCACTGGCTTCCAGTTGAAGCTCGCATCCGCTACAAGACCATGGTGCTTGCCTACGGAGCTGTGAGGGGAACGGCACCGCAGTACCTCCAGGCTCTGATCAGGCCCTACACCCAAACAAGGGCACTGCGTTCATCCACCTCTGGCCTGCTCGCCTCCCTACCACTGAGGAAGTACAGTTCCCGCTCAGCCCAGTCAAAACTGTTTGCTGCTCTGGCCCCCCAATGGTGGAACAAACTCCCTCACGACGCCAGGACAGCGGAGTCAATCACCACCTTCCGGAGACACCTGAAACCCCACCTCTTCAAGGAATACCTAGGATAGGATAAAGCAATCCTTCTCACCCCCCCTTAAATGATTTAGATGCACTATTGTAAAGTGGCTGTTCCACTGATGTCAGAAGGTGATTTCACCAATTTGTAAGTCGCTCTGGATAAGAGCGTCTGCTAAATGACTTAAATGTAAATGTAAATGTATATGTAGCTAGCTAAGAAGAAATTGCTAAGATTAGACAAATCAAACCGTTGTACTATAATGAAATGTAATGAAAATGTAATGAAAAGTTATACTACCTGCGGACCGAAGTGTAGATGCGACCGCTCGCTCCAACCCGGAACCGGAAATTATGTGCCCATTGGTTTGTGCCCATTGGCGATCTCTGAAGTTATTTGGATTTATAAATTATCTTTGAAAGACAAGGTCCTGAAAAAGGAACGTTTCTTTTTTTGCTGAGTTTATATAGATTTTACGGACACAGTATATTTTATATTAGTTATCTTGTTGTTATTAGTCTATTTTCCTATTAATCTATTTGCCATGTATTTTTTTAACTGTCCTGTAATTTTTCATAAAAGTTCTGAGCCTTTCGATTTTCATAGTTTCTAGAGATTGTAAATTAAAGATAAGTATTTTTGCTAAAAGTATTATTATATTATTGATTGATTGACTATGACTTTTAAAATCACCCAGTCATGCTATCTGCAGAGTTAGCTCCAGGTAACTGTTGCAATTCTTCAGCCATTCCTGGACAAATCACAAGCTACATATGGACCGTACCAAAACAAATGAACAAATGATTCTGTCTATTCGCAGCAAAATCTGCATATATATAACATTCTATTGGTTGCAAGAATTTTGTATAATAATTTTGAATCCGTGTGTAATTTTGCGTGTCAGTTCATAAACCATGTGCCATGGAATCGGTACATCAAAAATCTCTTCCCAACTATTTTGCAATCTATGTGGCACAGCTGTACATTGTTTTGTCCCTTAAATGAAACTGCAATCAACTTTCTATGGCCTGTTTAAAAAATTGTGATATTTAGGAGATTAATTCATTTTCAAATAACTGAAAGTGAGAGGTATTAATCCGGGCAGCTTCTCTCCCGGAGAACAGGGTGTTAAAAAAACTTATTTACCTCTCCCACAAACCCCTCCAGACTAACCTATATGGCCAGCTGTTGTTCCCATACAACAGTAGCCCAGGTGAGAGCCCTTGCGGACATCAGCGTATTGAGATAGGCTATCTTGGAGCGATCCGAGGGGAAGGAGGAGGGCTGAAGCTCAAAAATGAGGGCACACTGAGCTAGACATGCCAAACAGGTGGTCGGCTCTCCATAGAATTCTGGGGGGGGTAAACGGGGCTCCCGAAAAGTTGGAGTGGCGATGAGACGGCTCTGCTAGCAGCTGGGTTAATGAGGGGCTGTGGGGATACCGCCCAGACAACCCGCGGAATTGATCCAACAAACTGTCCAATTCCCAGTCAAGGCATTCCAACCTTTGAACCCCCTCCATAAGGCCACAAAGCAGTTCCTCGTGCCTCCAGGTGGTGGCTCCTTTGGAGGAGATGGCATCACGCAGCTGGCCCGGTGCTGCTGGGTCAGTCAAGGCCAGTTTGTACTATTAGGTTTGAAGGTAAGACCCAGTTTCATCCAAGATGGCGTAGCAGTCAGACATCTTTATTCTTCGTCTTGTCATGTCCCATGTATATATCTTTTTATATATTTTTTCTTTACATATCTTTTATATTTTTCTAAATCTCAACTTCAAAATACTCTCCTGCAACCCGCCTCACCCAATGTAGCGTGGATCTGTCTCTTCTAAAGTATTCTCCACTTCCAAACCGGTATTCCCCAACAGAAGCTAGCCAGCTAACTAGCTAACCACTAGCTAACCAAGTCATCAGCTAACCTTTAGCTCGGAAAGCTCTCGCCAGTTTGTACAACGCGATTCAAAACTGAGCATACCGGACCTATCTCCATATCCCCGGATTCCTACTGCAAGATCTGAACCTTTTCACCTGGATCACCACAGCTAGCTAGCTGCAACCAGAGTGACTATTCCTGGCTTAACATCGCGTCACGTCCATGACCAAAAGCTAGCACCAATTAGCGTGGACCTAGGCTCATATCCCGGCTAGCAGAAGAAGCTCAACAGCCACTCCTGGGCTATAATACCTTTTTTTCCAACTGGTCCGGACCCCCTTCTACTACAGAACCCCGCTGATCCTTCACAACTGGACTACCAACGAAATCTGCTAGAGGGGGTACTCAAACTGGCGCCGTGGCACTGCTAGCCGTGGGCTGCTAACGTTAGCTGTCATGAGCACACCGGACTGTTAGCTTAAGAGGCCCATCGGACAAATTCTTTGGCCACTACACCTATTTTGCCAATTTGCCTGGTTTACCACACGGAGCCCTGCTGATCCGTCTGCCGACATATTCAGTACGAGGGGGCCACAACAGACTTTCTTCCGTTGCAACGTCCTTCTAAGGCCCTTCTGCTAGCTGCTATCCCCGGCCCTCTACCTGCCTGAAGCCACTCAATGGACTCCCATGATTACTCGGCTACGCATGCCTCTCCCTAACATCAATATGGCTTGTCCATTACTGTTTTGGTTAGTATTTATTGCCTTATTTCACTGTAGAGCATCTAGCCCTGCCCAATACGCCTTAGTTAACACTTTAATTCCACCAATAACCCATTCGGTGACATCACCTGGTTTAAATGATATTCCTAGAGACAATATCTCTTTCATCGTCACTCTATGCACAGGTTTACCCCCACTGTATTCACATCCTACCATACCTTTGTCTGTACATTATGCCTTGAATCTTTTCTACCGCGCCCAGAAATCTGTTCCTTTTACTCCCTGTCCTGAACTTACTAGGCTTCCAATTCCTTTAGCCTTTAGCCATACCCTTATCCTACTCCTCCTCTGTTCCTCTGGTGATGTGGAGGTTAATCCAGGCCCTGCAGTGCCTAGTTCCACTCCCATTCCCCAGGCGCTATCATTTGTTTACTTCTGTAACCTTAAAAGCCTTGTTTTCATGCATGTTATCATTGGAAGCCTCCTCCTTAAGTTTGTTTTATTCACTGCCCTAGCACACTCTGCCAACCCGGATGTCCTAGCCGTGTCTGAATCCTGGCTAAGGAAGACTACCAAAAACCTTGAAATGTCCATCCCTAACTACAACAATTTCCGACAAGATAGAACTGCCAATGGGGGTGGAGTTAGCCTGCAGAGTTATGTCTTACTATTCAGGTCTGTACCCAAACAATTCGAGCTTCTACTTTTAAAAATCCACCTTTCCAGAAACAAGTCTCTCACCATTTCCACTTGCTATAGGCCACCCTCTACCCCCAGCTGTGCCCTAAACACCATATGTGAACTGATTGCCCCCCATATATCTTCAGAGCTCGTGCTGCTAGGTGACCTAAACTGGGACATGCTTAACACCCCGGCCATCCTACAATCTAAACTGGATGCCCTCAATCTCACACAAATTATCAATGAACCCACCAGGTACAAGCCCAAATTTATAAATACGGGCAGCCTCATAGATATCATCCTAATCAACATGCCCTCCAAATACACCTCTGCTGTTTTCAACCAAGATCTCAGTAATTACTGCCCCATTGCCTGCATCCATAATGGGTCCGCTGTTACGGTATTTGTCGTCTGAAAAAGAGGAATCATCGGACCAAAGCACAGCGTGGTAAGTGTTCATGCTTGTTTTATTAAAACTGAACACTATAACAAAAATAATAGATAATAATAAGAGAATAACCGAAACAGTCCTGTAAGGTGAAAACACTAAACAGAAATTAACTACCCACAAAAACCACGTGGGAAAAAGCTACCTAAGTATGGTTCCCAATCAGAGTATGGTTCCCATTCTGATTGAGAATCATACCTGGCCAAAACAAAGAAATACAAAAACATAGAAAAGAGAACACAGAATGCCCACCCAAATCACACCCTGACCAAACCAAAATAGAGACATAAAAAGCTCTGAGGTCAGGGCGCCTCTGGAGGGTCCGGAATCTGGAGGGAGGAGACGGGAGGCCTGAGGGGAGAGCTACAGGAGGCCTGGTGCGTAGAGGAGGCACCGGATGAACCGGGCTGTGGGGGAGCACTGGAGCTCTGGTGCTTAACACTCGCACCTCTCCATTAGGTTCAATGCCCACGTTCGCCCGGCAAGGGCGTAGCGCAGGAATAGGACAAACTGAACCCTCTCCGGCGACACAGTACGCAGAGCCGGCGCAGGATACCCTGGGCCGAAACGGCGCACCGGAGACCAAACGTGCTGAGCTGGCACAATCCGCCTTGGCTGGATGCCCACTCTCGCATGGCACTTGCGGGGGGCTGGCATATGGTGCTCAGGCTATGAGCGCGCACGTGCACTTCACCGCATAACATGGTGCCTGACCAGTACCACGCTGCTTCCGGTAAGCACTGGGAGTTGGCTTAGGTCTATCGCCTGACTCCGCCAATCTCCCTGTGTGCCCCCTGCCCGGGGAGATTGGGGCTGCCTCTCGTACCTGCTGTGCTGCCTTGCCTCATATTGCCGCCTCTCAGCTTTAGCTCCCTCTAGTTCTTCCTTTGGGCAGCGATATTCCCCAGCCTGTATCCAGGGTCCCTGTCCATCCAATATCTCCTCCCAAGTCCAGGAGTCCTGAACCCTCTGCTCCTCGTTACCACGCTGCTCGGTCCGTTTGTGGTGGGTAGTTCTGTCACGGCATTCGTCGTCTGAAGAAGAGGAATCATCGAACCAAAGAGCAGGGTGGTAAATGTTCATGCTTGTTTTATTCAAACTGAACACTATAACAAAAATAAACAAGAGAATAACCAGTTCAGTTCTGTGAAAACACTAAACAGAAATGAACTACCCACAAAAACCATGCAGGAAAAAGCTACCTAAGTATGGTTCACAATCAGAGACAATGAGAACCATATCCGGCCAAAACAAAGAAATGAGAACCATACCTGGCCAAAACAAAGAAATACAAAAACATAGAAAAAAGAACATCAAATGCCCACCCAAATCACGCCCTAACCAAACCAAAATAGAGGCATAAAAAGCTCTAATGTCAGGGCGTGACATCCGCGGTCAAACAACCACACCTCATCACTGTCAAAAGCTCCCTAAAACACTTCAGCAAGCAGGTCTTTCTATGACCTGGCCCGGGTTCCCTGGAAGGATATTGACCTCATCCCGTCAGTAGAGGATGCCTGGTCAGATATAGCCCTTGGTTCTCTCCAGACCTGACTGCCCTTGACCAGCACAAAATATCCTGTGGCGTTCTGCATTAGCATCGAATAGCCCCCAGGATATGCAACTTTTCAGGGAAGTTAGGAACCAATACACACAGCCAGTTAGGAAAGCTAAAGCTAGCTTTTTGCATCCTGTAGCACAAAATCAAAAAAGTTCTGGGACACTGTAAAGTCCATGGAGAATATTGCTCTACCTCCTCCAAGCAGCCCACTGCACTGAGACTAGGAAACACTGTCACCACCGATAAAACCACTATAATTGAGAAACAATGCCTTCCACTTGGCTGCCCCTTCCCCGATCAACAGCCCTGCAATCCCCACAGCAACTCGCACAAGCCTCCCCCATTTCTCCTTCACCCAAATCCAGATAGCTGATGTTCTGAAAGAGCTGCAAAATCTGGACCCCTACAAATCAGCCGGGCTAGACAATCTGGACCCTCTCTTTCTAAAATTACCTGCCGAAATTGTTGCAACCCCTATCACTACCCTGTTTAACCTCTCTTTCGTATCGTCTGAGATTCCCAAAGATTGGAAAGCTGCCACGGTCATCCCCCTCTTCAAAGGAGGAGACACTCTCGACCCAAACTGCAACAGACCTACAGTATATCTATCCTTACCCTGCCTTTCTAAGGTATTCGAAAGCCAAGTTAACAAACAGATTACCGACCATTTCGAATCCCACCATACCTTCTCCACTATGCAATCTGGTTTCAGACCTTGTCATGGGTGCACTTCAGCCACACTCAAGGTCCTAAATTATATCATAACCACCATCGATAAGAGACATTACTGTGCAGCCGTCATTCATCGACCTGGCCAAGACTTTCGACTCTGCCAATCACCACATTCTTATTGGCAGACTCAACAGCCTTGGTTTCTCAAATGATTGCCTCACCTGGTTTACCAACTACTTCTCTGATAGAGTTCAGTATGTCAAATCGGAGGACCTGTTGTCCGGACCTCTGGCAGTCTCTATGGCGGTACCACAGGGTTCAATTCTCGGGCTGACTCTCTTCTCTGTATACATCAATGATGTCGCTCTTGCTGCTGGTGATTTTCTGATCCACCTCTACGCAGACGACACCATTCTGTATTACTTCTGGCCCTTCGTTGGACACTGTTTGCTAACCTCCAGACGAGCGTCATGCCACACAATTCTCCTTCCGTGGCCGACAACTGCTCTTAAATGCAAGTAAAACTGAATGCAATCTCTTCAACCAATCACTGCTCGCACCTGCCCGCCCGTCCAGCATCACTACTCTGGACGACTCTGACTTAGAATATGTGGATAACTACAAATACTTAGGTGTCTGGTTAGACTGTAAACTCTCCTTCCAGACTCACATTAAGCATCTCCAATCCAAAATTAAATCTAGAATCAGCTTCCTATTTCGCATCAAAGCATCCTTCACTCATGCTGCCAAACATACCCTTGTAAAACTGACAATCCTGCCGAGCCTCAACTTTGGCGATGTCATTTACAAAGTAGCCTCCAACACTCTACTCAACAAATTGGATGCAGTCTATCACAGTGCCATCCGTTTTGTCACCAAATCCCCATGTACTACCCACTACTGCGACCTGCACACTCTCATTGGCTGGCCCTCACTTCACTCTCGTCGCCAAACCCACTGGCTCCAGGTCATCTACTAGTCTCTGGTCACAACTTGCAGACTTGTTTTCGAGTTGCTGTGCTGTGCTTTGTTGCCAACCTATTTTGCTACCTGACAACTTTACGGTTTTTACTTTTTAATTACTGTTATATACATATATATATATATATTTGTTCCCCCCCCCCAACTTTTTCACTCCGGACGCTTTATCTGGACACGATTCGTCAGGACCTCCAACAGCCGAAGCTAAGTAGTAACATTAACATGATGCCTTCTAATTGCTGTCGCTGTACTCACCTTACGGCGAGGATAGCTGTGCTACAAGCCCGGCTTCAGACGCAATCGTTAGTCAAGGGTAATTTCAGTGTAGGAAAGGATGAAACAGCGTCTGTGCCACCAGTAAGTACAGATAGTAGTATAAATCCCCTGGCACAGTCCCCGCAGCCGGACAACTTTCTCACGGTTTCTGGAAGGAAATGCTGTAGGAACGCTCAACCGGTATCGCTCATTCAGCCGACAGAAACTTTCAACCGGTTTTCCCCATTAAGCAGCGAGTCGGAGTCAGAGGCCGAGCCTTCTCTGGTCTCTACTCCTCCCTTTACGGGGTCTGAGACGCCGAAGCTTCCCACCATTAGCTCTGACAAATTAAAAACTCTAGTCATTGGCGACTCCATTACCCGCAGTATTAGACTTAAAACGAATCATCCAGCGATCATACACTGTTTCCCGGGGGGCAGGGCTACTGACGTTAAGGCTAATCTGAAGATGGTGCTGGCTAAAGCTAAAACTGGCGAGTGTAGAGAGTATAGAGATATTGTTATCCACGTCGGCACCAACGATGTTAGGATGAAACAGTCAGAGATCACCAAGCGCAACATAGCTTCTGCGTGTAAATCAGCTAGAAAGATGTGTCGGCATCGAGTAATTGTCTCTGGCCCCCTCCCAGTTAGGGGGAGTGATGAGCTCTACAGCAGAGTCTCACAACTCAATCGCTGGTTGAAAACTGTTTTCTGCCCCTCCCAAAAGTTAGAATTTGTAGATAATTGGCCCTCTTTCTGGGACTCACCCACAAACAGGACCAAGCCTGACCTGCTGAGGAGTGACGGACTCCATCCAAGCTGGAGGGGTGCTCTCATCTTATCTACCAACATAGACAGGGCTCTAACTCCTCTAGCTCTACAATGAAATAGGGTGCAGGCCAGGCAGCAGGCTGTTAGCCAGCCTGCCAGCATAGTGGAGTCTGCCACTAGCACAGTCAGTGTAGTCAGCTCAGCTATCACCATTGAGACCGTGTCTGTGCCTCGACCTAGGTTGGGCAAAACTAAACATGGCGGTGTTCACCTTAGCAATCTCACTAGGATAAAGACCACCTCCATTCCTGTCATTATTGAAAGAGATAATGATACCTCACATCTCAAAATAGGGCTACTTAATGTTAGATCCCTTACTTCAAAGGCAATTATAGTCAATGAACTAATCACTGATCATAATCTTGATGTGATTGGCCTGACTGAAACATGGCTTAAGCCTGATGAATTTACTGTGTTAAATGAAGCCTCACCTCCTGGCTACACTAGTGACCATATCCCCCGTGCATCCCGCAAAGGCGGAGGTGTTGCTAACATTTACGATAGCAAATTTCAATTTACAAAAAAAAATGAAGTTTTCGTCTTTTGAGCTTCTAGTCATGAAATCTATGCAGCCTACTCAATCACTTTTTATAGCTACTGTTTACAGGCCTCCTGGGCCATATACAGCGTTCCTCACTGAGTTCACTGAATTCCTATCGGACCTTGTAGTCATAGCAGATAATATTCTAATCTTTGGTGACTTTAATATTCACATGGAAAAGTCCACAGACCCACTCCAAAAGGCTTTCGGAGCCATCATCGACTCAGTGGGTTTTGTCCAACATGTCTCTGGACCCACTCACTGTCACAGTCATACGCTGGACCTAGTTTTGTCCCATGGAATAAATGTTGTGGATCTTAATGTTTTTCCTCATAATCCTGGACTATCGGACCACCATTTTATTACGTTTGCAATTGCAACAAATAATCTGCTCAGACCCCAACCAAGGAACATCGAAAGTCGTGCTATAAATTCACAGACAACACAAAGATTCCTTGATGTCCTTCCAGAATCCCTCTGTCTACCCAATGACACCAGAGGACAAAAATCAGTTAACCACCTAACTGAGGAACTCAATTTAACCTTGCGCAATACCCTAGATGCAGTTTGCAACCCTAAAAACTAAAAACATTTCTCATAAGAAACTAGCTCCCTGGTACACAGAAAATACCCGAGCTCTGAAGCAAGCTTCCAGAAAATTGGAACGGAAATGGCGCCACACCAAACTGGAAGTCTTCCGTCTAGCTTTATCCGTCTCGCCTTATCTCAGTTCACTGGTCACGATGGCAACACCCACCCGTAGCACGCGCTCCAGCAGGTGTATCTCACTGATCATCCCTAAAGCCAACACCTCATTTGGCCACCTTTCGTTCCAGTTCTCTGCTGCCTGTGACTGGAACGATTTGCAAAAATCGCTGAAGTTGGAGACTTTTATCTCCCTCACCAACTTCAAACATTTGCTATCTGAACAGCTAACCGATCGCTGCAGCTGTACATGGTCTATCGGTATATAGCCCACCCATTTTTACCTACCTCATCCCCATACTGTTTTTTTTATTTACTTCTCTGCTCTTTTGCACACCAATATCTCTACCTGTACATGACCATCTGATCATTTATCACTCCAGTGTTAATCTGCAAAATTGTAATTATTCGCCCACCTCCTCATGCCTTTTGCACACAATGTATATAGACTCTCTTTTTTTCTACTGTGTTATTGTGTACTCCATGTGTAACTCTGTGTTGTCTGTTCACACTGCTATGCTTTATCTTGGCCAGGTTGCAGTTGCAAATGATAACTTGTTCTCAACTAGCCTACCAGGTTAAATAAAGGTTAAAAAAAAAAAAAAAATTCATCTTCTTCTCATCTGCCATTCCAGTGTATAATTGTTATATTGTAATTATTTAATCAAATCAAAGTTTATTTGCCATGTGCACTGAATACAACAGGTATATATAGACCTTACAGAGAAATCCTTACTTACAGGCTCTAACCAATAGTGCGAAAAAAAAAGGTATGTGTGTGTGTAGGTAAGTAAAGAAATAAAACAACAGTAAAAATACATTTGAAAATAAGAGTAGCGAGGCTATATACAGACACCGGTTAGTCAGGCTTATTGAGGTAGTATGTACATGTACGTATGGTTAAAGTGACTATGCATATATGATGAACAGAGAGTAGCGGTAGGATAGAAGGAGGGGTTGGCGGGATGTGGGACACAATGCAAATAGCCCAGTTAGCCAATGTGTGGGAGCACTGGTTGGTCGGGCCAATTGAGGTAGTATGTATATGGGATGTATGGTTAAAGTGACTATGCATATAAGATAAACAGAGAGTAGCAGCAGAGTAAAAAAGGTGTTGGGTGGAGGCACACAATGCAAATAGTCCAGGTAACCATTGGTTACCTGTTCAGAAGTCTTATGGCTTGGGGGTAAAAACTGTTGAGAAGCCTTTTTGTCCTAGACTTGGCGCTCCGGTACCGCTAACCATGCGGTAGTAGAGAGAATAGTCTATGACTGGGTGGCTGGGGTCTTTGACAATTTCTAGGGCCTTCCTCTGACACCGCCTGGTGTAGAGGTCCTGGATGGCAGGCAGCTTTGCCCCAGTGATGTATTGGGCCGTATGCACTACCCTCTGAAGTACCTTGCGGTCAGAGGCCGAGCTATTGCCGTACCAGGCAGTGATGGAACCGGTCAGGATGCTCTCGAAGTTGCAGCTGTAGAACCTTTTGAGGATCTCAGAACCCATGCAAAATCGTTTTAGTTTCCTGAGGGGGAATAGGCTTTGTCGTGTCCTCTTCACGGCTGTCTTGGTGTGTTTGGACCATTCTAGTTTGTTGGTGATGTGGACACCAAGGAATTTGAAGCTCTCAACCTGCTCCACTACAGCACCGTTGATGAGAATGAGGACGGGCTCTGTGCTCCTTTTCCTGTAGTCCACAATCAACTCCTTAGTCTTGGTTACGTTGAGGGATAGGTTGTTATTCTGGCACCACCCGGCCAGGTCTTTCACCTCTTCCCTATAAGAGGAATGTCTCGGAATGTCTCGTCAATGTCTCGTCATTGTCGGTGATCAGGCCTACCACTGTTGTGTCGTCTGCAAACTTGATGATGGTGATGGAGTGATGGAGCCTGGCCATGCAGTCGTGGGTGAACAGGGAGTACAGGGGGGGACTGAGCACGCACCCCTGGGGAGCTCCCGTGCTGAGGATCAGTGTGGCAGATTTGTTGCTACCTACCCTCACCACCTGGGGGCGACCCATCAGGAAGTCCAGGATCCAGTTGCAGAGGGAGGTGTTTAGTCCCAGGTTCCTTAGCTTAGTGATGAGCTTTGAGGGTACTATGGTGTTGAACGCTGAGCTGTAGTCAATGAATAGCATTCTCACATAGGTGTTCCTTTTGTCCAGGTGGGAAAGGGCAGTGTGGAGTGCAATAGAGATTGCATCATCTGTGGATCTGTTTGGGCGTTATGCAAATTGGAGTGGGTCTAGGGTTTCTGGGATAATGGTGTTGATGTGAGCCATTACCATCCTTTCAATGCACTTCATTGCTGCAGACGCGAGTCTGTAGTCATTTAGGCAGGTAGCCTTTGTATTGTTGGGCACAGGGACTATGGTGGTCTTCTTGAAGCATGTTGGTATTACAGACTCAATCAGGGACATGTTGAAAATGTCAGTGAAGACACCTGCCAGTTGGTCAGCACATGCCTGGAGCACACGTCCTGGTAATCCATCCGACCCCGCAGCCTTGTGTATTGGTCCTGTTTAAACGTCTTACTCACGTCGGCTATGGAGAGCGTGATCCCACAGTTGTCCGGAACAGCTGATGCTCTCATGCATGCCTCAGTGTTGCTTGCCTCAAAGCAAGCATAGAAGTGATTTAGCTCGTCTGCTAGGCTCCTGTCACTGGGCAGCTCGTGGCTGTGCTTCCCTTTGTAGTCTGTAATAGTTTGCAAGCCCTGCCACATCCGACGAGCGTCGGAGCCGGTGAAGTATGATTCAATCTTAGCCCTGTATCGACGCTTTGCCTGTTTGATGGTTCGTCGCAGGGCGTAGTGGGATTTCTTTTAAGCTTCCAGGTTATAGTCCTACTCCTTGAAAGCGGCAGCTCTACCCTTTTGCTCAGTGTGAATGTTGCCTGTAATGCATGGCTTCTGGTTGGGGTATGTACGTACAGTCACTGGAGTGATGACATCCTCAATGCACTTATTGATAAAGCCAGTGACTGGTGTGGTGTATTCCTCAATGTCATCGGAAGAATCCTAGAACATATTCCAGTCTGTGATAGCAAAACAGTCCTGTAATTTAGCATCTGCTTCATCTGACCATTTTTTTATAGGCCGAGTCACTGGTGCTGCCTGCTTTAATTTTTGCTTGTAAGCAGGAATCAGGAGGATGGAGTTGTGGTTGGATTTACCAAATGGAGGGCGAGGGAGAGCTTTGTACGCGTCTCTGTGTGTGGAGTAAAGGTGGTCAAGAGTTTATTTCCCTCTGGTTACACGTGTCAGCACATGCCCGGAGCACATGTCCTGGTAATCTGTCTGGCCCCGCAGCCTTGTGTATGTTGACGCTTACTGATAGAAATTACATAACACTGATTTAAGTTTCCCTGCATTAAAGTCCCTGGCCACTAGGAGCGCCACCTCTGGATGAGTGTTTTCCTGTTTGCTTATGGCGGTAAACAGCTCATTGAGTGTGGTCTTAGTGCCAGCATCGTTCTGTGGTGGTATGTAGACAGCTACAACAAATACAGATATAAACTTTCTAGGTAGATAGAGTATCTCATGATAAGCTGTAGACCACACTATCTCAGGCAAGAAAAACCTCAACAGCTGTGCTGGAACGCAAACAATATGGGTGCTACTTTGAGTACAGTTGGCGAGAATGAGGGGACGACGGTGAAGAAATGAACAGTATTCTGCCCTTGAGTTTCGTTCCCATGCAAAACTAGACAGATAGCTAACAACTAAGTCTTCAATACAACTCCCAAGGCGTGACTTTTCTTGAATGAATATATTGAAAATGTTTATGTTGTGAAACTGCAAAATACAGACAAGAATATACTTTAGTATTCAATTCACACCGACATACTGTAGCTGTACATTAAACATTTGAAGTTGCATAAAGTTGCATAAATACAAAGCACTCGCTAAGGTACCATGCTCATCACCATGATGCCAAACCACATAGCTAATTGTTAACCATATGGTAATTGGCTCCTTTCATTACTCTAATGTATACCCATCTATGTCTAATAACAAAACATATTACACTAGAAACAGTAACAAAACTACAGTATTGTATATTTTACAATTCATTTGCATGACGCATGAGCAAAGTAATACAGCTAACGACATACATTAAAGGCATTGCAATTTGTGAGTAAATGCAACCAACATTGATATGTAATCAATTCTATCAATAACAAGATTATCATCATTAGCTAAATGCTTGAATCGAACTTACAAACAAATATTTTTCCAAGGCTGAAGCGTGACAAGAAATAACTACATTGAAAGACCTGCACCGTAGCGTTGTTTGTAGCTGCTTCTATGCGTGCAAAACAAATTCTGTACTTCCTGTTTGCGTCATCTTTCTAAGTACCAGAAAGCGCCACTAGGGGGCAAATAACACCATTGAACACAATGAAAATCCAATTTAACCATTGTAATAAAATAATCTGTTACCTTCTAACAGGATGGCAGCACAAACAGTAGTTTATGGTTCGAGTGCCATTCACGAGCAAGGATGTTTTTTTTAGTGATCTGTTTGCAGTCTCGAAGACGGTGAAGGATGAATTGGGTAAAGTGGAATCAGTCAGAGTGACCAGGAGCGGTGTGCCAAAAGTGCAAAAGGAGAGAGCTCTATGGCTCAACAAGATGTCGACGTATGATGTGGAAAGCTATGACAGAAAGAGGGAGCAAAGCCTATTGTTTGATGAAGTTTTGCAAAACTTGGGTATGTGAGATATGTGGTGAGATCGTATGTGCAGTGTTATAATTGTAAAACATTTGGACATGTGGCAAGTGTTTTTTGAAGGAATAAATATGTAGTAGCATATTGTTGTAAATGTGATGGGAATCATGTTCCCAAGTTCCCAGAGTGCCCTGTACAAATGAAGGAGGCCGCAGTAGCTAGGATCAGGGCCATCCAGCAGGTCTGTGCGTAGAGAAGATTGCGTAGAGAGGAGATGGTAGTGGGTGTCCCACAGTCTGCAGCGAATTACACGCAGGAGAAGGAGCCCGACACTAATAGTGAAGAAGGTGGGTTTTATTGTGTTTATAGTGCAAGTGATCAATTGCACTTGTCAAACTAAAAAAAATCAAAGAAGCTAGACATCATTGTGAATGCAGCAAATAGATTTCTGGATCAACAGGTCTTTACAGCCAAAATGTAACAGGGAGTACGGAATGAAGATGTTCCCCCTTCCCAGGTTCCTGAGCCTGTGTAGGGATCTGAATAGCACAGTTTATGATTTTTTTTTTTATAAAAAAAAAACATTCAGGGTAGTAGCGTGAATTTGGTTAGTGTTTCTGGTAATTAGTATTAGTATTTAGTACTCCATGCAGTAGGTGGCAGCAATATACCTTATGAGTATACCCTGTCAATTAACATCAAAGAAGAACACTGCTCGAGCAAAGATTTGTATCACGAAACGAAGATAGATTACAGCTTGTCCTTTCCAATGGGAACACGAGTCATAGTGGGCAGAACAAGCAAGGTGGGAAGGCAGAGCCAAGCACGCGCTAGCGATAACTTATTGGCGCGTTCTAGTAAATATATACATATTTCCGTTTGAGAACGCCTACTCAGTGAAGTTCACGTATGCAATAACTCAATTGGCATTTGCACTCCTAAACAGACATATATTTTTTTTACTTTTGCAAAGAGTAATATCTACGAAACGTAGTCCACTCTGTTCATAACATAATATTTTTTGCAGAATTCGACCCAAATCCATCCCGTTCCATCTTCTCCCACTACGTGTTCGTGGGCTTTCTCTCAGTCGAAACGCCAACCGGATGCTTATCGGTCTCATTATTCTATCTGTTTCTCTAGTTTCTGTCACCTTTCACCAAATATCTTCTCCTGTGCTTTCACCGCAGATGCGGAAGTGCGACACTGGAGGAGGTGGTAATTGAGACGCATTCAATGCAAAACACAAACTGACGAATTTTGATGGGGATTTTTTGTTATTTAATTTAGATTTGATCAATCGACTCTTGTGGATTCTTACATGCGGGACTCTTAATTTGAACATTTCCGACATTCCCCTGACACGGAAGTACTTTTTTTAGTGTTGCTGACGAGACGCTGATATAGTATAATATTTCTGAACTGGAGCTAGTGTGCATAGCCAGCAAAGAAGTTTTGAAAGTGATAACAGTAGCTACTGTTTTTGAAACCATCTAAATATATGTGCCACGGAAGTAGGTATTGTAAATGCACAACTACAGCGCATTTCTTGATAATGTCATACTTTCAGCTAGCTAACGTAGCTATGTGTCATAGTACAGGTAAACTGGCTCGCTAACTAATCTGTCTAGCTTGGTAAAGTTAGTCTAGATAACGTTAGCTATCTAAATTAGTATGTCAGCTGTACCGTTAATTAGACAAGCACATATGTAGCCAACCATATTTGTTAACTGGCTACTTCGTAAAGTTACTAGTAGCTAGTTATGTAACGTTATTTAGTTAGCAATATGTTCGGTCATCAACAACGCCTCCAACAGCAGCAACGTATTTGGCAGCTTCCACAACATCTCCAACAACGCCAGCAGCTACAAACAACCCAACTCATGCCATCCCAACTTCCACACCAGCACCAAATGAACCGGTAAGACATTCCTACATAGGTGCTCTCTATCAAACCCCACTGAACCTAGATAATCTAGACACATTACATTTTTAAGGTTTTAATTTTTATAAAAATGTGTTAATTACATCCTCCACGGAGCTCCGTTTCCTAATATTTGCTATATGTCCCAACTGCTTGCTCTAGTTTTGAAGTAAATATCATAAACATGAAAAAAAAACACCTTATTTCAGGGCATTTTTCACCCTGCCAGCTCCTATTAGTTCTATTGAGCATCATGGCACCGACTCGCCTTCTGAAAGTTCTATTCCCAGCCCATTGTTCTGCGTCACAATGCCAGCTTTGCTGGTAGCAATGCATTATTTAAGTGGTAATGCCAGAGAAGCCAGTGTTTAGAGGATATATTGGAACAGGTGTTGTTAGGCCTACGACAGAGGGGGAGAGAGACTAATGGGAGGGAGACTAACAGATGGGAGAGGGTGAGAGAGAGACTAACAGGAGGCAGGCAGAGAGATACTAACTTAACTGATTTTAGAATTAAGACTCCATAGAATGGCAAATTTCAGGTCCAGTGCCATCTTTGGGACGCAGGTGTGAAAGATTCAGCAGACTGCTGGCATTATACACATCTGGCTAAAAGACTACTGTATCTCTGCCTGAGTCACTTTTATTGATGACTTTGACACATTCTGGAAACAGAAGTTGGTGTCTATATTCAGAACAACATTCCTGTAAAGCTTAGAGATGATCTAATGTTAAATACTGTTGAAGTAATATGGCTACAGGTTCATCTGCCTCACCTAAAGCCCATTTTTGTGGGAAGCTGCTATAGACCACCAAGTGCTAACAGTCAGTATCTGAATAATGTGTGAAATGCTTGATAATGTATGTGATCAACAGAGACGTACAGTTGAAGTCGGAAGTTTACATACACTTAGGTTGGAGTCATTAAAACTCGTTTTTCAACCACTCCACAAATTTCTTGTCAACAAACTATAGTTTTGGCAAGTCGGTTAGGACATCTACTTTGTGCATGACACAAGTAATTGTTTAGACAGATTGTTTCACTTATAATTCACTGTATCACAATTCCAGTGGGTCAGAAGTTTACATAAACTAAGTGGACTGTGCCTTTAAACAGCTTGGAAAATTCCAGAAAATGATGTCATGGCTTTAGAAGCTTCTGATAGGCTAATTGACATAATTTGAGTCAATTTGAGGTGTAGCTGTGGATGTATTTCAAGTCCTACCTTTAAACTCAGTGCCTCTTTGCTTGACATCATGGGGAAATCAAAAGAAATCGGCCAAGACCTCAGGGAAAAAAAAAGTGAAAAGTGCAAATCAATTCCTGAACAACAGCAAATGACCTTGTGAAGATGCTGGAGGAAACAGGTACAAACGTATCTTTATCCACAGTAAAACGAGTCCTATATCGACCTAACCTGAATGGCCGCCCAGAATTGTTATGTTTGGAGGAAAAGGGGGAGGATTGCAAGCCGAAGAACACCATCCCAACCGTGAAGCACGGGGGTGGCAGCATCATGTTATGAGGGTGCTTTGATGCAAGAGGGACCAAGTGACCTTCACAAAATAGATGGCATCATGAGGAAGGAACATTTTGTGGCTATATTGAAGCAACATCTCAAGACATCAGTAAGGAAGTTAAAGCTTGGTTGCAAATGGGTCTTCCAACTGGACAATGACCCCAAGCATACTTCCAAAGTTGTGGCAAAATGGCTTAAGGACAACAAAGTCAAGATATTGGAGTGGCCATCACAAAGACTGATCTCAACCCTACAGAAAATGTGTGGGCAGAACTGAAAAAACATGTGAGCAAGGAGGCCTGCAAACCTTACTTAGTTACACGCGCTTTTTCAGTAGGAATGTTCCAAAATTCACCCAACTAATTGTGGAAAGCTTGTGGAAGGCTACCTGAAATGTTTGCCCAAAGTTAAACAATTTAAAGGCAATGTTACCAAATACTAATTGAGTGTATGTAAGTATATGACCCACTGGGAATGTGATGAAAGAAATAAAAGCTGAAAATCATTCTCTTTACTATTATTCTGACATTTCACGTTCTTAAAATAAAGTGGTGATCCTAACTGACCCAAGACAGAGAATTTTTACTAGGATTAAATGTCAGGAATTGTGACACTGAGTTTAAATGTATTTGGCTAAGGTGTATGTAGACTTCAACTGTATATTTTCTGGGTGATTTAAATATTGACTGGCTATCATAAAGTTGCCCATTTAGGAAAAAACTTCAAACTGTAACCAGTGCCTGCAACCTGAATCAGGTTGTCAGTCAACCTACCAGGGTAGTTACAAACAGCACAGGAATTAAATCATTAGCATGTATTGATCACATCTCTACTAATGCTGCAGATATTTGGTATAAAGCAGTATCCAAATCCATAGGATGTAGTGATCACAATATAATAGCCATATCTAGGAAAACCGAAGTTCCAAAGGTTGGGCCTAATATAGTGTGTAAGAGGTCATAGAGTAAGTTTAGTAGTGACTCGTATGTTGATGATGTAAAGAATATTTGCTGGTCTGTGGATTGTAATGAGGAGCAACCAGATGCTGCACTTGACACACTTATGAAATTGCTTACTCCAGTTCTAATAAGCCCACACCCATTAAGAAAATGACTGTAAAAACTGTTAAATCCCCTTGGATTAATGAGGAATGAAAAAACCTTATGGTTGAGAGGTCGACCGATTTATGATTTTTCGATATCGATTATTGGAAGACCAAAAAAGCCGATGCCGATTAATCAGCCAATTTTTATTATATTTATTTGTAATAATGACAATTACAACAATACAGAATGAACACTCATTTTAATTTAATACATCAATAAAATCAATTTAGCCTCAAGTAAATAATGAAACATGTTCAATTTGGTTTAAATAATGCAAAAACAAAGTGTTGGAGAAGAAAGTAAAAGTGCAATATGTCCTATGTAAGAAAGCTAACGTTTCAGTTCCTTGCTCAGAACATGAGAACATATGAAAGCTGGTGGTTTCTTTTAACATGAGTCTTCAATATTCCCAGGTAAGATTTTTTAGGTCGTAGTTATTACAGGAATTATAGGACTATTTCCCTCTATACCATTTGTATTTCATTAACCTTTGACTATTGGATGTTCTTATAGGCACTTTAGTATTGCCAGTGTAACAGTATAGCTCTCTCCTCGCTCCTACCTGGGCTCGGACCAGCAACACAACGACAACAGCCACCATCGAAGCAGAGTTACCCATGCAGAGCAAGGGGAACAACTACTAGAAGGCTCAGAGCGAGTGACGTTTGAAACGCTATTAGTGCGCGCTAACTAGCTAGCCATTTCACTTCGGTTACACCAGCCTCATCTCGGGAGTTGATAGGCTTGAAGTCATAAACAGCGCAATGCTTGACGCACAACGAAGAGCTGCTGGAAAAACGCACGAAAGTGCTGTTTGAATGAATGGTTACGCGCCTGCTTCTGCCTACCACCGCTCAGTCAGATACTCAGATACTTCAAATCAAATTTATTTATATAGCCCTTCGTACATCAGCTGATATCTCAAAGTGCTGTACAGAAACCCAGCCTAAAACCCCAAACAGCAAGCAATGCAGGTGTAGAAGTACGGTGGCTAGGAAAAACTCCCTAGAAAGGCCAAAACCTAGGAAGAAACCTAGAGGAACCACGCTATGTGGGGTGGCCAGTCCTCTTCTGGCTGTGTCGGGTGGAGATTTGAACATCTTGGCCATGTTCTGTTATAATGTTCATAAATGGCCAGCATGGTCGAATAATAAGGCAGAACAGTTGAAACTGGAGCAGCAGCACGGCCTTGTGGACAGCAAGCAGTCATCATGTCAGATGGTCCTAGGGCAGAGGGAGAGAGAGAGAGAGAACACACTTAAATTCACACAGGACACTGAATAGGACAGGAGAAGTACTCCAGATATAACAAACTGACCCTAGCACCCCCGACACATAAACCTACTGCAGCATAAATACTGGAGGCTGAGACAGGAGGGGTCAGGAGACACTGTGGCCCCATCTGAAAAATTGTCTATCAACATTACATTACATTTAAGTCATTTCAACAATGACATGCTACCGGGGTCTGACAATCTGGAGGATAATAGCAGACAATATTACCACTCCTACTTGCCACATCTTCAATTTAAGTCGCACCTTGACTACTGTTCAGTCGTGTGGTCAGGTACCACAAAGGACTTAGGAAAATTGCAATTGTCTCAGAACAGGGCAGCATGGCTGGCCCTTGGATGGACAAAGAGAGCTAATATTAAAAAATATGCATGTCAGTCTCTCCTGGCTGAAAGTGGAGGAGAGATTGACTTCATTACTACTTTTATTTATGAGAGGTATTGACATGTTGAATGCACTGAGCTGTCTAAACTTCTGGCACACAGCTCAGACACCCATGCATACCCCACAAGACACACCACAAGATGCCTCTTCACAGTCCCCAAGTCCAGAACAGACTATGGAGGTGCACATTACTACATAGAGCCATTTAAAAAAAAATTTAAAAAGGTATCTGACCAGCAGATGAATATCTGTATTCCAGTTGTGAAATCCATAGATTAGGGCCTAATTTCTCATGTGTTTATTTAAATTGACTGATTTCTCATGAACTGTAACTCAGTAAAATCTTTGAAATTGTTGCATGTTGCGTTTTATATTTTTGTAAAGTATTTTTCCATGAGACCGAGAGCAATCATTCGAGCTCCACCGCTAATGTGCTCGCCTGTACCAACCAAATTATTATGACAGGATTTGCTAATCTGAGAGCTATTCCCCAAGTTTCATAGCATCAAAAATCAACAAACTTACTGTATATCTGCTGTTGACTTATTTCACTCACCTCGACATCATCCCTTTACAAAGTGCAAGGACGTCTCCGAATCCGTATCGCCAACCAACACAGCCTCTATGACAGTGAAAAGTCGTGTCTGCTTTGGCGCCATCATTTTGAGTAATGAAGTTTTTTTTTAAACTTTGGAAGTCAAATTACAGCATACCCTTTTTCTGGTAGATTACAACAGCCACGCGAATATGACGACAGGTTGTTAAGCAAGTTAATTTCGCAATATTGATACAGATATTATTGTTAGAAAAACAAGGCCGTTCGCGGCCGCTATAGTAATTTAAAGAAAGGCCGTCGATGACCGTTATGGGTTCTAAAGAGTTAACAAGGTTACAGCTACTTTGTGAGTGATATCACTGTTTGCCTGTGTACAAGTTCGGTGACCCACAGTGCCAGAGATGGCTGGCGCCTACCCATCAAATATGGAAAAAAAGGTGTAAAACCTAAACAAAACGCGGGTTCATATTTCAACATGTGGCCAATTTAAACTGCCAGAAGACATTTTTTTTAAATTAAGAAATACAAAAATGTTTGACAATTTTTTGTTTCTAAATGGCTGGTGGGTAATTTGATATGCATCGAAATCTGTTCCTTCGCAGGCATTGAAGTGAGTGCATGCTGCGCAGGTTGTTAACCAAATGGATCGGTCTTGCTCATTGAATTATCAATCTGACGCAGTTGCTACCTCAGATTATGAGCTCAGCGAGTGTCGCGATAGAGGTATGTTGTACCCATAGCTCAATGACAGCTGCTGTGGGGAGGACGGTTCTTCATAATGGCTGGAATGGAGTCAATGGATTGGTATCAAAAACATGGAAACCATGCCTTTTAAACAATGCTACCTAATATAATGTTTACATACCCTACAACATTATTCATCTCATATGTATACGTATATACTGTACTCTATCATCTACTGCATCTTTATGTAATACATGTATCACTAGCCACTTTAACTAT